>NC_064848.1:37162495-37462495 GCF_024139225.1 Suncus etruscus
TCTCAACTTTTTTCTCACCTTCATTTTCATTATTGCTAATGAAGGGAAAACATGTGTTGAGTTGCACCTAAAACAAAGTTTATCCCTGGTTTCTTTTTGTTTGTTTATAATTTGAATTTACCCCAAAACAGAGGTTATTTTACTGTTAAACCTGGGTGGGTTTACTGCCCCACACAGGGGTTGGTCCTTGTACTCAATAAAAATGACAGTTATGGCAGGCAGCTTTGGCTCCATAGTAAGAAGACTGTCAGGTTACACATGTTTCAGGTTTGGATTATTTCATATGTGACCCTGATTCAGGCTCGTTCTCCTGGGGTTGGAGATATAGCATGTGAGGTGATTATACAAACATGCATATCACTACCCCTTTCAGTAAACAGATGTTTTTTTCAGAATTATCAGTTAAAACTAGCATTGTAACTGTAGACCATTTACTACCTTCACTTAAGTGTGCATTCACCACACGTTTTGGCAAGCTTCTTATCATGGACTGGTCTTCTAATCCTCATCTTTATTTTTTCTGGGAAGTATTACCATATTATCTTTTATTTTCCTCAGATACAATAATAGAGTGAGATTATTCTATGATCCATGCTCTCTTTCTGAACTCATTTCACTCAGCATAATAATCTCCATATCCATCTATGTACAAGTAAATTTTAGGACTTCATTTTCCTAATAGCTGCACAATATTCAATTGTGTAGATATACCACAATTTCTTTAGCCACTCACCTGTTCTCTCAGATATTTCCAAATTTTGCCTATTGTAAGTAGTGCTGCAATAAAAATATAAATGCAGAAGAAATTTATGCATGTTTTTTTTAATTTTTTAGGATATATCCCTAGGAATGTTATTGCTGGATCAATTCTTAGGTTTTTGTGGAAGAACAATATTGTTTTCCAAATAGGCTGGCTCAGTTGACATTTTCACCAGATTCCCCTTCTCCCTGCATATATGTCAAAATTGGTTGTTCTTTGTGATGTGTACCTGTCTCTTTGATGGGATATAATATTCTCTGGGTACTTAGGGTAGATGCAAAACATTGCTTAATTGTTTTGATTTTTATTTTACTGATAATTAGTGGTGCATTTTTTCAAGTGTAATTTTACCATATATATTTCTCTTTTGATGAAATGTTTGTTCATTTCCCATTTTTAAGTGGGGTTATATTTCTTTTCTTGCAAAATTCTATCAGTATGTATTAGATAATAAGCCCTTTTCTAATAGCTACTGGGTGAAGTGTTTCTCCCATTCAGGAGGTATTCTTTGTATCTTAGTCACTGTATCCTTTTAAGTGCAGAAGCTTCTCAGTTTAAGGTTGTTCAATTTGTTTATCTTTCTTCCATTTTTTTTGAAGATGCCTTTAGCTTCAGTGTCATGGCGTGTTCTACCAACATTTTTCTATGTACTTTATGGTTTCATATCTTAAATCATCATCTTTATACACTTTTGCTTTGACCTTCATGCTCTGTGTTAAAAGGTCTGAGTTCACTCTTTTTGCATGTAGTTGACAATTTTCCTAACACCCTTGTTAAAAGGCTTTTCTTGATCCACTTTGCATTTTGTGTTTTTTTTTTATCAAAAATTAATTGATTATATACTTCAGGGACAGGCTCACAATATTCAAGTCTACTTTGCTGATCTGAGGATAGGCTGTCTTTATTCATACACTGTTAGATTACACCTGATTTTACCAAAATCAAAGATCATTGCTGGTTTCTTATATCTGTTTGTTTACAACTTGGTTTCACCCCAAACAAACATCATACCTGTTTTTTGTATATATATTTGTTCACAACTTAGTTTTACCCCAAAACAGAGATTGTCTGATATGCAAACCTGGAGGAACAAGCTCATGATAGTTTGAGATATCTGTCCTTACTGCCCCATCTGGGGTGGGCTCTTTACTCAATACAAATGTCTGTGCTGGCAGGCAGCTCACTCTTAATATGAGATAGAGAATTTCCAGAGGATATGTGTTTCATCTTCAGCCTGGTCTGGATTATTCCATGCACCAATCTGCTTTAGATTCATTCACTTAGGGTTGGATAAATGGCATGTGGAGTGATTTTACAAAACACCATGTTGTTTTAATGATTAGTGCTTTATAATGCAATTTAAAGTTGGAGAAAGTGATGAGCTGATGAGCTTTTTTTCATGTACCTTTTATCCATCTGTTGGTCTTCCTCAGAGAGGTACTTCTCCCCATTTTTTTGGGTTTTTAGACATGGGGTAAATATTTTTGGGGGGGTTAATATTTTTAAGAACTTTATTTATTCTTGATGTAAACCAGGGGTCTCAAACTCGCAGACCGTGGGCCATTTGCAGTCCTCCGAACAACATTTTGTGGCCCTGCCCTAGAGAAATCTTTTTTTTCGTTTTGTTTTGTTTTAGTTGTTTGGGTCACACCCCCCAATGTTCAAGGCTTACTTCTGACTTTGCACTCAAGGATCACCCCGACTTTGCCTCCTGTGCCCCCCCCCAGTAAATTGAGTTTGAGACCCATGAAACCCTTTATCTGATGTGTTGCATGAAAATATTTTATCCACTCAGTTAGCTGGCTTTTAGTTTTAGCCCAAGGTTGTTTTTCTTGTTTGTTTGTTTGTTTTTGGCCATACAGAAATGTTATTTTGATATTGTCTTATTTGCTCAGATTTGATTCCATGTTTAATAATGGCATAATGTTGTTGAAAACTTCTTTCTGGTCTATTTACTGGTGTGTTCTGTCTATGTTTTCTTCAATGTACTTATGGATTCAGGTCTGACCTAAAGGTATTTGGTCTGCTTTTATTTGACTTTGTGTAAAGAATGGAATATAGATACAGCTTTAATTTCTTACTTAGATATCCAATAGTCCAAACACTATTTGCTGAACAGGCTATCTTTATTTCATTTTATGCTTATTGCTCCTTTGTCAAAGATTAGTTACCATATACTTCCGGCTTTATTTAACATAATATCTTCTAGTTACAAAAGGATGTATGCATACCATTATTTATCGCAACACTCTGTATAATAACTAAAAGTTAGATTCAAATTAGATATCCTACAACAGATGTGTGGATTGTGCCGATGTGGCATACATACAATACAATAGAAGACTACCCACTTGTAAAGAATGATACAATGCAGTGCAAAATAGATGAAACTGGAAAACATTATGTTAAATGAAGTAAGCCAAAAATAAAATAAATACAGGATAATATAAATTTTGTGTTATTCAGAATTACTGAATGAAGGAATGCAATGGTTTAAATGGGTGTTGTACAGAACACTCTTTTCCCCACAGATAGTGAGGAGAATGAAAGAAATAGAGTGAAGAAGCATAATGTGATATGTGAAATTACATGGGAGACGGGCCAAGGGTACTCAAAAGCATTGGTGGTAAAATTAGACAGTATTAAATATCCAAGCCACAGAATCAACAACAATAAAATCATGAGACCCAAACTTTAACAATCAAACAAAAAAGATACCTGTTATTATAACAGTCTGCGCCAAGGTAGAGGGTGGTATGGGTGGTAGAGGCATGGAATTGACTCTGGAAACATTAATGAAGGAAGGTTGACAGTGGTGTTTGGATGGCTGCAGAAATATTGTATGTCTGATATTCAACTCTGAATAACTTTATAGATATAAAACCTTAAGTAACAAAGATTTTAAAAATAAATTGAACACTATAATTGGTATTATAGTGCAGAATCCTATTGATATTTAAATTTACACATATTTAGGGCTTTATTATATTTTGTTTTCATCCTACTAATTCCATATTCATATAATTATGGTCAGAAAAGATGACTAATGTTACTTTAGTCCTCTTGATTTTATTAAGACTTGTTTTACTGCTTAATATATGATTTAGCTAGGGAATATCTTTTTATAGATAATAAAATGTGGTTTCTGAAGATTTTAGCTAAAATTTTTATAATTTAGCTCAAGTATTACTTTCTAGATTTCTATCTTCATCTGCTTATTATTGACATTTTTATATTGCATTATGCTCTATTTTTGTTGTCTTGCTAATTTGCTCCTTATGAGCTATCATTATTTATATATTAACTTGTTCTAGTATTAGGCAAATATGTGTTTATTCTTTTTATATAATCTTATTAAAATCACTCCTTTATAATTATTAAATGTAATCCTCTCTCTTTGTTTTGATTTTATCATTAATTGTAATACAGGGATAATGATAAAAAAATTTTTTCTGAAAAAATATTACTCTCTCCATTCCCAAATGTATGCTCTTCCAACTAACTTATTTATTGTGAGAAAATGTTTGTTCTTTAATCATTTTAAACGTTTAGGTTGTTACAAGGTTCTTTTCTCTTGAGTCTTATAAGTTAACTTTTATTTATTTTTATTTTTGAGATATCTCTTTAACTGAACATTTTATTTACCTGCAAGTAAAATATCCTAGATATATCAATTTCTTTGCAGATTTTGCAATGTTTATTTGCGAGGAGGGCCTGAAGCTATACCCAGTGGCACTCAGGGATTACTCCTGACCCTATACTCAGAAATTACTCCAAGCAGGCTCTGGGGAGCATAATGGTTGATGAGGATCAAATCTGGTTCCATTCAGAGTTGGCCACATGTAAGGCAAATGCTCAACTGCTGTGCTATTGCTCCAGTCCAAGATTTCGGAAGTTTTATTAATTAGTTTTCTCCTCTTGCCTTTATTTATTGAAACTTAATGTACAGCAGATTATAAACCCACCACTTCCTGAAATATATTTTTTTCAACACATCCTTAAAATTATTTTTATTTTTTGGTGTTTTTGGGGTTACTCTGGTCTCTGCACTCTGAAATCGCTTCTGGTAGGCTCTGGACACTATATGGGCTGCCAGAACTGAAGTCCAGGGTTGGCTGCTTGCAAGGCAAACAACCTGCCTTTGTGCTATCACTCCAGCTCCATCATCATTTATTATTTCTGATCTTTGTAAACAGGTCATTCTCAATATTATGTAGTTATATCCAATTGTATTTACATATTCTTTTTTTTAGCATTATTCTATTTTATTGAAATAATATTGATTATGCATTGGATCCTATTTGCCAGGATTTTGTTGAAGATCTTTGCATCAGCATTGATCAGGGATATTGGTCTGTAATTTTCTTTTTTTTTCTTTTAAAGATAGTTTTATTCACATATAGTTCCAATATTAGAATGTCTAATTCCATCCACCAACATCCAGGAATGCTCCATCATCTTCCTTGAGCATAGAGCTGGGAATAAGTCCTGAGCAATACCAAAGCAAACAAATAAAACACCACATTATTATATAAGTAGTTTTGTGTTTATTATACATTTTGGCATGTTTATGACTTTTCATGTTCTTTTAAGTTTTCAATTGCTGTTTTTGCATTTGAAGAATTCACATCCTCTATGCGTCTTCATTAATATTCTTTAGGAAATAAAGTTCTTCATGTCTATTAGTGATTCTGAGTTGTTTATATGATATTCCAACATTGTGCTTTTAATTCTCACTAAGAATATACCTTAAATCATTCTATCTGATTAAACCTATAATGTATCAGACTAACAGTCTCACTTTTGCTTTCTACTAATAACACGGAATTCCAGTTTGGGGTATCTCAGATTTTCTTGTAAAGTCACTAGTTGTTTTACAGAGCCCATGTTAGTACCATTATGTATCAATAAGGGAGCCATTCAAAGCATGTATGTGTGCATGTGTTGTATGGAGTGATAGGGCTCTCTATATACCATTTCTATGGTTATCTAATGATTAGATATCTTAATTTCTCCTGACTGAACTTCTTAAAGGAGACCATTTTCAATTTCTAAGAAATGAATTTCTTTAATACCCTGTAGAATCCTCTTAATGCTCTCCCAACTTATAATCAACTACTCAAACTTCAGTTATGTAGTTAATATTTTAGTTTCTGAATGGGGTAATAGAGACATGGGTTGTTTGTGTAACATTTATAAATAGAAATAAGGTTTTCATTCATGGTATTTTCTTTGGACATGAGAGGGAAATATTGGACCACAGACTTTCTCTTTGTCCTGAATTGTTATCTTTAGTGGAAGAATATGGAAATTAGACTATGGTTTCTCCTCCCCTAGCCTTGCATCTTAGTTAATTTTTTAATAAGTTCTAGAACTTGTCAACTGGAAACTCAAACTTCTGTTAAGTCTGAATTTGTGTAACTATTCTTGAATTATTAAAATAAACTTTTCCAGGGGCTTTTGGATTTCAGTTAAGTAAAGTAATAAGGGGAAAGGCTCTTGCATTGCATGTGACTAATCCAGGTGTAATTTTGAGAACTCCTGTGGTCCAGAAAGGATTCCTGATCAGAAGACTTAGAGTGAGTGCTAAAAGCTGAACAAATTCTGTTGTGTCACCCCCACTCAAAATTATGAAGGCTCTAGAGATTGCATTTTTATTTGTTAGAATGGGGTTTCCTATTATACAATTGAACACACCAACAGATAGGTTTCCCTAGGTAAAAAATGAATTCTAGGTTTCATATCTGCCATAATATAATTTATTTATAAAGGAAATAAAACACCAAATTGCTGTGCTTAAGTGTACATAGCAGGAATTTCTTACTAAACTATGCTGCTGATGTGACTCTCTTTATACTCTCTTATCTTACTACATCAACTCTATAAGTCTTATTTATAGATGTGAAGCTTTTATGCACTATTCAATAAGTACATAAAGCAATAAATATATAAAATTAAGGCAGAAGTTAAATCTGTGGTAAACATTTGAAAATTGATATATGATCATATATATTGTAAAATTATATCTAGGACCTCAATTATTCTAACTAAATATTCCAACAAACAGTATTTTTAGCTATATTTCCAAATATCTTTGCCAAGCATATTTAAATTTAATTGTGGCAGGTCCATTATGCTATCAGATACATATTTTTATAGTTTTATCATCTTTATCAGCTTGAAAGATGCACTTCACACATTGGAAATAGTTTTTCACAGGTAGATTTCACACTTAGACAGTGATTCCAGAGAGAATTGACATATGGTAGAGATTTTTAAAAATTCACAAGCATCTTAAAATAGAAAGAGATTAGTAGAAAGTTCAGCCTGATAATTGTAAAATACAGAATATTTAATCAACGGAAGACAAAAGAATTAAAATAAAATAAAATAATAATTGCTCTAAACCTTTTCTCTTTTTATAATATTCCCTGTTACACACTATAAAGGATTAGCCATTAATATTTTTATTTTTATTATTATCTTGTGACATATATCATTAAACAATATTCTCCCATTCTGGTGTAAAGTGCCTTTCTACTAAAACTGCCACCATTTCTTAAGTATTTTAGTTGCCTTGGAAACATATAAAGGTTTTGCTGCAAAGCAGGAATTCATTTAAGCACCAAATTCCCTCTCTAAGCCAGATTCATCATTTCTATATTGTAGAAGTTTTCAATAGAGCACTTCACTGCAGCCAACTAGCTTGTTACCAGATCACACTTTTATTATAGAGAAATGGGCCAAACAAGTTCTCAGAGAGTTTAAGCACAGAATTATGGTCCTCACGATATGTCCCAGATTATCATCTTCTTGAGATACTGGAATCTGTGTGATTCCTATTTTTGATTCTGTTATTCTAATTTGTTTTCTGGCTACAAAAAGAATTGGTTAGTAAGTACACATTAGCACCAGAGAGTTATATTTTCTTTCCATGTTTTGTAAACCAATTGATTCCTGAGTACAACTTCTGTATTGTTTTGTTACATATGAAAGTGATGTACATTTTTGGTTTGTTTCATTTATATATATTTGTATAAACACATAATTACATATAAGAAAAGCTCTGGCATGAAGAAAAATATGCTTTCTTTTGATGTTTCTCTGCTTATATTTATTGTGGTGAATATATTATAGGGATAAAATCATCTAAATTTTTTTCATGTTTTCATATCTAAAATTGATTAAAAATAGTATCTAAACAAAATGATTACACTGATTATTTTGACATAACAAAATGATCTCTTCCATGTCTCTTATCTTAGGTAATAATATCAACATTCTTTTTCACAAATAGGAAAATATGATCTTTGTTCTCATATCTCAGAACCAGAAATCACTTAATTTTTTCATTCCACTGCTGCTGTAACCATCATTTCTAAATCTAATATTTATCTGTAAATTTAAGTTGGTATGCCTCAGATCAATAAAATGATACCAATATGTATTTTAGTATGTAATATTCAACTTCATGTAACACCAGAGAATCCGTATAAACCTCTCTATTTAAAATTAGACAGCAAAGTCTTTCTCTTACAATTTTGACTGCATTCTTCCCTCTGTAGAATAACAAATACATACATATAAAACCTATTTACTTTGAATGACTTCTTGTTTCTTTAATATTTTATGATTCATTTTTACTCCAGTGCCTTTGTATTGAAATTATCTACCTGGCACTTCTTCATAGACTGAAAAACAATTGACTTAACCATAGTAATTTTTATTTATACACAACTTATATTTCACCTGGTTATGAAGAACTCTTAAATGGCTTTATTCTTCTTAAGAAATATTAGTTTACAAGAGGACAGATGAATTTTGTTTTTCGTGATGTAAATGAAATGAGAGAGATTATGGATTACTCCACATTATGTACCATGGCTAGTCTTTCATAATACAGATATTAAAAACTAATTTGTGTGTGGTTGTGTGTTTGTGTGTTTGGGATACACCCAGTGACACTCAGAGGTTACTCCTGGCTATGCACTCAGAAATCGTTTCTGGCTTGGGAGACCATATGGGATACTGGGGGATTGAACTGTGATCTGTCCTAGTCAGCAGCATGCTAGGCAAATGCCCTACCTCTGCACCACTGCTCTGGCTCCTAGAAACTAATTTTCTTAAAAGTAATTTCTTAAATATTCATATTATTGAAATAAATGGAATTTCACATTGAAACATAATATGTTTGAAAACATATGTCAGGAAGGTGACACTAAGATACATACATACATACATACATACATACATATGAGAAGCAGATAGTTTTTTATTGAATGATACTTGTTTAGAAAATTGTGATAGAATAACAAAAGAGGAAATTCATATTCAAGAGAACAAGGAATTTTCCAAAACAAGCAAGCAAAATACATGTTCAAGGGAGAACACAGGCTTAAAAAGCAAGCCTAAGACACATACTTTAATTTACTAATTAGCACTAGTAAAAGAAACAGAACTGCATATTTTCAAGTATGATGATCTCTGCACAAAATAATAAGTGCTTATCAAGGGACTTTTTTTTTAATATAAGTTTATGAGAGAATGTATCCTGGGCCATTGGTATGGATATAAGGAGCAGATTGGATAGTTCTGTTCTCTCAGGAATTCTTGAGTGTTTGTATAAGTTTGAGATGTCAAGTGATGATATTTGCAACACCAGTATTAATTTAATCATATTTGCATTCTAGTATGGTGACAGTATAAGACATTTTATATTATATATAGTTTTATTTATATGACATATAAGTAATATATTTTATATATGAAATATATATGTTTATATATAGTTTTTAATGGACAAACCATTAAAAAAAGCTTCTCTGGCTCTGTGATCAGTAATCCCTCCTAGCACATTTGAGCCACCATAGAGGGTTGCCCTCATGTAGGGTAAGTGCTTACACAATGATAATCATATCAGTACTACATTTTCATATTTTAAAAGAACAGTCAAACAATGAGGGTGTATATAAATTATTGCAAGCACACTTACTTAGCTTGGGTTATTTTCCAGTTACATACAAATGGTAAAAACTTTCACTGTTTCAGTAATAATCCTCAGACATTATGCTCAATCTAAATTACATTACCTCAGTTATTTTAAAGTATATTATCAGTAAAAAGTCTAATGTCATTAAAACAATAATCAATTAGAAAAGACAAATGTTATAACTAAGCAATTTTAACTAAAATAGGACATTTATTTGCATTTAATATTGATTTAGGGCTTCAAGCTGCACCAGGAAGTATTTAAGACCTACTTCTGGCTCTCAGCTCAGGGTTACTTCTGGTGTGCTCAAGGGACCATATGCAGTGCAAAGATTAAACAGGAATTATAACATACAAGAGTCAACCATTTCATTAACCCATACATGGTCTCTCCAGTCCCTACATTAATTTGTAATGTCAATATTCTTATTCCTTAATTTTTTTTGTCTCTTTCAATGACATTACAAGTGATATGATGACTCCCAGGCTTTCTTTACTCCTTTGTTTAGTAGTGTCCTGACACAATAACATGTAAATGAGAAACTATATGTGAAACAAAAGTTATTTAATATCTTTGCTATTTTTATTTTAACTCACTTTGCATTTTGCAGTCTAAGGCTAAAAATGAATGATATCAGAATCTCAAAGCACATTAAAGAGCTACAGGGCTGAATGTGTTTTATAAGCTGAGTCAGAATTCATTTATTTCACAAGACAAAATCTTTAGTAATAACACTTATGGATACAAACATGCTATAGACATATAAAGATATGTAATTATCCATTTGTTTAACTCAAATAAGAAGTTAATGTGGTTGGAGACATAGGACCCTGGGGTAAGTATGGAATTTGCTTTGAACAAAGCAGACCAAGGTTTGATCCTGGCACCCTATATAGAATCCTGACACTGCCATGAGAGATTGCTGAGCACAGAACCAGGGTTAAACTTGAGAAACACTAAATATGATCATAAAACAACTTAAATCAAAATTTACTATAACAAAATTTACTATAACATAATTTTACTAGAATGTATGCATCAGCCAATATCATTTTGGAAATGAAAACTTCAGTCTTAGGAGTTTTAAAATATTTTTCAAAATGTTTTAATAAAATGTGGTATTATTATGATTAGTCTGGGAAATTTCTTATATTCTAAAATGTATTTATTAGCAAGTTTTTATTGCATATAATTTAAACTATATTTCCTATAATACTAGAATGAGAAGTTATCTGATGAGCATATTTTATTTTATTATTAAATTATAATAAAACTATTTAAAAGGTACTTAAAGCCTACACAACAGCAATTATACACACCTATATATAAAGTAGAAATAACTATATTCTTTGGCCCTCCCTTTCAACTCCTCCATAGCTATTCAGTTTTATGAATTCAGTCTCTCATTGTCTTGCCTTGAGTTCTTTGTTGTGGTATTGCTGTATATGTTTATAACAAATCTACACTTCTTTCTCTGGAGTTTCAGAAACTAGACCAGAAACACAGATGTATAAAACTTTATTAGAAATACAACTATTTTATTACATATATTGTACTAACTCATTAGTAACACAGAATGGACATTTTAAACTTTTGTTTCACTTTTTTTACCCTTAATGCTTTTATGGATTATGTTTTTTCATGTAATTATTATTCCCAATTTGAGTACTTTAAATAAAGAGAAGGTGAGTTTAAGGTCTGGGGATAAAAAACACATTCCACTGTTGACAGGGACATTGTAAATCAAGACATGTAGATAAATATAGGCCAACAAACAAAATTCACCCTACAACTGGAGGTGTATAATTTTTCTTGCTTTGTATGAATCTAGGGATCTATAGTAAATTAGCTATTTTCATCATTTTTGAGTTTTAAATATAAAACCTATTATAATGAAAAAGAAAAATTAAAAGGTGAGAATTATCTCTGTAATAGGCAAAATAGTTCTCCACTGATTTCAGACTCATTATAGTTGTAATATATAAATATATATTATGTATAAGAGGTGGAATTAGGTTATTAATCAGTTCACAAGATAAGGAGGATAAATTACTCGAGGCTCAATGTAATCAGAATTTTTCACCAAATATTCAAAGAAAATACAGGAGATTCAGTGTCAGAATGATATAATAAAAGACTAGAAACAATACTGAATTTGAAGATAGAGACCACAGGTAATCAACATGATGAAGTGACAGAAGATAAAATGTGGAAAAGGAATAAATATATACACACGACACAAAATACAGAACATATAATTCCTATGAGTCTCCAGTAAGGAATATAGTATAAGTATAGTTAATTGCTTTTTTGGCGCAGTGAGAATGAATTATACTGTTTTACAATAATACACTTATAACAATAACAATAGGTACTCAGCTATAGAAAGTCCCCAATACTTCCTATGATAAATTTTTAGGCACATATGCTATGAATTTACATTTTTGCTATGAAGCTTCTTTGGAGCAGTTGTTTGGGTCTTGATCGCATGACTTCTAATTTTTTAGTTAAATATTCTGGTGAAATATGAGTCCAGTAGTAAATTTTATTGAGAAAATACACGTACTAGGATGCAGTTAGGACAGAAGTTTGAATCTCTTATTAACCTTCCATTGTGAGGTTTACTGTGATTGTCTGCATATGGAAGAAAAGGGGATTCAAGGATAAATATGATCTCATAAAATCTCTTTGAGAAATGATTTAAAGATTATCAGAATTTTTCTTGCTGATTCTTGGAGTATATTTTTTCAGTAAAACCTATACTTTAACCATAGTTGGTGTAATTGTGCAATTCACCCAGAGCCCAAGTGATAACACATGGACAACTCAAAGGTATTTTCTTCCATGATAACTAACCCACATTAGAGCCATTTTTCTCATTTTCAGCTAAGCTTGTGATATCTGGTAAATAAAGTAATAAAAGACATTTTTAATATATTCTTTATATTAAGGTCTTGAATCACAAGGAGGTTTTTTTTTTGTTTTTTTTTTTTTGTTTTGTTTTGTTTTTGTTTTTGGGCCACACCCGTTTGACGCTCAGGGGTTACTCCTGGCTATGCACTCAGAAATCGCTTCTGGCTTGGGGGGACCATATGGGATGCTGGGGGCTAGAACCACGGTCCGTCCTATGCTAGCGCTTGCAAAGCAGAACCTTACCTCTAGCGCCACCTTCCCAGCCCCAATAAGAGACATTTTTATAAAATTTTCTCAACTTTATATATTCTAAAATCTCTTGAACATATTGCATATTTTATTTATTTATTAGTCTACTGATTCTTTTGGACAGCACGATTCATTAAATTCATATAATCACTATGTTTAAAGCATAAAGAAAAAATAGATGTCTAATGAATGAACATATATTAAAATGATAAATTTATAAATAGATAAAACAATGCAATATAAAAAGTTATGTGTATCTATATTAATATGGAGATAAAAGTATGATAAAAATGTATAATGTTAATTATATATAGAATATGTATTTAATGTTAATTATTCTCTTCTGAAATGAGAAAGAAGTACATCCTGAGATAAGAAGATTAGAAAGAAACAGTCTTCCTGCTTTGAAAATACATGTCTGTATTTTTTGGCAAGAAGAATGAATAAATATGTCAACTCAAGCACAGAGAATTGACTATAGTAGGTGCTTAATGAATACTTCTGGAACAAATGTCTAAATGGATAATTAGCAAAAAATAGCTAATGGTGCCTAAATGATATTACTAATTGTCCCTACTAAAAACACATGCATTTTAAAGTAATTTATAATTATAGCTAGAAAATTATATTGAATTTAGCTTGGCAAATAGCAGGATCAGCAGGTTCTATAGTAACAGACAAAAACTGGAGGCTTTGAAGCTATGATATTTGGCCTTAGGCCTAGCTATTATAATCTACTCTGTTCCTGTTTATTGGTCACTGTGAAGTTGGTCAGGATACTTAACCTTACCAAGTTTGCCAGAATGAAAATTGAATAAGTTCCTATGAATTTTGCAAGTAGTCTGAGACTTAAGATATAAATGATTAACAGAAAGCTAGTATTAGTTAATAAATCTTTGTTTCAATAAAAATCCTAAATTAAATCCTAATCCTAAATTAAATCTTAATCCCATAAATTATCCACTAAGATAATTTAAAAAGAGTAAAATAGAGGAAAAAATTTGAAAATATTAACTACAACTATTAATATAAAATATCCCATTAGGCTAATAATTTCTTGTGATTTGGGTCCATATGTTTATGTCAGAGATATGGAACATGGCCAAAGATTTTCAAGTAATTGTGTAAAATTGCTCCTGTTATGTAAAATTAATTGAGGGCTTGCTCCAGCATCTGTTATGTGTATATAGAGGCTAAAAACCCTATTAAACACAGTGATAGCCACATAATCTTGTGGGTTTTTTTCTTTCATTTTATTTTGCATGTGTTCTTACAGTTAAACGTTTACAAATAACACAGCAACTTATTTAAATATTACTGACACAATTCAATTCTCTCAGTATGAAAATTGCATTTTAGAAACTAAGTTGACTGCCTGGACATTAGACAATCTCTTATTTTTACCAAATTACTGTTTTAGAAGAATATTAAAAGCTGTTTTAAAAAAACAAGTATTTAATTGAAATTAATTCAAGCTAAACATTTGCACTGGGGAGATCCACACATAAGGATCTAGCTCCACCTTTAAATGTTAATTTTATCACACAGCCAAGAGCTCTTCAATAAACACTTGCATTGCGTTTTGTACAAAAATAGGTCACACATATTATTTATTGATTTTCCCATGATATTTACTTATCTTCATAGTACAGATAAACAAATAGATATTCAGATGGCTAAAAACTTCACCCAAAATCATAGCCTTTGACTGAGAAACACTTCTGACTTCATATGTTTACCCTTTTTGGGACACAGCTTGTAATGCTCAGGTGTTATTCCTGCCTACTCACTCAGAAATCGCTCCTGGTTTGGGGACCATATGGGACGCCTGGGGATCAGACCAAGGTCCATCCTAGATAGGACACTTGCAAGGCAAATGCCCTACCACTGTGCGATTATCGCTTTGGCCCCTGTTTCAAGCCTTTTATTTTGTCTCATCTCCTATGGTTTTAAGAACACCTTTATAGACAAATTCAAGTGTAACTTAAATTTGCTGACAAGGGTATTTTGAATTAAAGGTTATGTTATTAGTGAATTAATAGATTTAGCAGCAGGGAATGCACAATTTCTTTTAATGAGCATGGGTTAATTATCTTTTGGTGTAGTTAATTTTATAAAGCTCCCAGATACAATAAATTATTATATAGTTCAATAGCTTAACCTATGGGTACAAATATGGAAAATAAATGTAATTCTATTTGTAAAGGACACTGAATCTGAATGTAATTTAAATATATATTTAAATATAAAATACAAGGGTTTGAATTAAATATAATACAATAACAGTATATTATTTTACATAGTCTACAGTTAATTTGATTATCCAGTACTACATATATGAAAACCATTGTTTATTAAGGTTAATAGACTTATAATGTGCTTAGACTGTTTTAAAACTTGCACCAAAAACATATGTTCAATTATAATCAATTTAGCATATTCTGCATTATTATTTTTTGGGAGGCACACCTGGCTATGGGCTCAGAAATCGTTCCTGCTTGGGGGACCATATGGGACGCCATGAAGGATGGATCCACGGTCGATCCTAGGTCAGTCATGTGCAAGGAAAACGCCCTACAGCTGTGCAACTGCTCCAGCCCCACATTCTGTATTTTTGAAATCGTGACTAGACACATCTACATAAGAAAAACTTTACCAGCTCTTAACTGGATTGGTATTACTAGTTTCCTGAATGAGTGAAATAAAGCTCACTGAAGACTACTAACATGTGGCTTTTCTTTAAGTGTTTGATAATAATAGATAACTTCTTTGTGTGAAATTAAGATGATTTCAAAAGGGTGATATGTGTTTAAATATGAAAAAATTAAAACTTCCCTGGGTGGGATGGGAAATAGTATAGAAGTTAAAGCAACTTTAACACTTAAAAGATCAACTCTTGTCTGATTCTAATGACCATATATGTAGCCCAAAGTATGGCCAGTAGTGATCTTTGAGCAGAAAGTCAAAAGTAAGATCTGAGAATTATTAGATGTGCCCAAAATCTCAAAAGAAAAAAATTAATTCATTAGAAAAATTGTTATTAAATATTATGAAATATTAGCAATGATTTCTGAGATAAGACAGTAATTTCTTACTCATGGTAGAGAATTAAATCTCAGAGGGGTTCTCTGAACTAAATTAGAAAAGGATATGAAAAATTCTTTGACATAGACCTGTGTCTGTGCATTTTTAAAATTTATTTATTATACTAGTCTTTAGGCTTTACTTAAGCTTAATATTATGAGAGTTCATGTTTATTTTTCTTTGAACTGATATTATGTAAAATTACTATACTAGAAAATAAAGGATAAATACTGCGGAGGAGAAACATATTTATGAAAGTATGGAGGCAAGGAGTTAATCTGTATTAAGAGCATGGTGTAGATTAAAAAAAAAAAAGGGATGGAACTAAATATCTAAACCAAAGTCAAAAACAGTAGAATGAAGAGACTCAAACACTAAATTATTTTTTGTTTGTTTGTTTTTTGTTTTTTTTGGGGGGGGTCACACCCAGCAGCACTCAGGGGTTACTGCTGGCTCTATGATCAGAAATCTCTCCTGACAGGCTCAGAGGACCATATGGGATGCTGGGATTCGAACCACCATCCTTCTGCATGCAAGGCAAATGCCCTACCTTCATGCTATCTCTCAGGTCCCTCAAACTCTAAATTTTAAATGAGACTGTTATATTGGCAAAATGTGAGTGGAGGGAGACAAAAGTTGGTGGTTGGAATACATTTTGAGAACATGGTGGAGGGTGGTAGACACTGCTGGTGGGATTAGTTTTGTTTTATTGTATATCTTAAATCCAACTCTAAAGAACTTTGTAAATAATAATGGTTTTTATAAAAAAAATAGACAACCACCTCTAAAGTAATGTAATAGCATTGCTCAACTACCAATATTTGTCAATGCTTCAAGGCAAAGGTCACAAGAATAATATAGGTCAACAAAATTTTGTTTGTAACTCAAAATGAAGACAGAGCATAACTATAAATAACTATAGTATGTCTTCATAAGAAACAGTTACAAATCAGTTTCAGCATTTGAACTGCTTGTTAAATTAGAAAAATCATAAAGAAAACATGTATTTCTAGGGTGACTGTAGGAAGAAAGCCAGAATTATTTTATTATATATTTTTTGTTTTTTTAGTTTTTGGGCTACATCTGGTGACTCTCAGGGGTTACTTCTGGCTTTGTGCTCAAAAATTGCTCCTGACTTGGGGGACCATATGAGACACTGGGGGATCAAATCGCGGTTCATCCTAGGTTAGTCACGTGCAAGACAAACAACTTAACACTTGCACCACTGCTTAGGCCCCCTATTATAAAATATTTTAATTAAACTTATATAAAGACAGAAAGAAACTGAAAAAAAAGTGACAACAAATCAGAAATAAAGAATCTTCTGTCATTTGCATAGTAGATAAACATAAATTTGTCATTTGCATAGTAGATGAACATAAATTTATTTTCAGTTATAACTGTAAAATGACCATTCTTTTGCTTTGTTCTGTCGGTATCATAAGACTCCTTAAGGTGATGCTAGTTAATAGAAAATATCACTGTGTTGCCTTGTAGAAAGAACTACAAGTGTTAGTATGGTGCCATTTTCAGGACAACTCCCATTTGTCACAGACAGCTTTTTTTTTTTTAACAGTTAAGATAGATATGAAAGACTTTACAGTCAATATCAAATCTCTGTGAACAAGGCCTTTAAAATATATCCTGAATCTGACCATTTCTCAAATTTTTATGTCTATAACCTTCATCACAATCAATATTGTCAACTGCTTTAAACTGTGTTTCTTGTGGAATTTCCTGAACCTTAGAATGCTGTCACTATTTAACAGTCTGAGTAATCATTGTTCAATATAAATTAGATCATGTAACGCTGCTGCAAACAAACTTCTAAGACTTACCACAAGCCTCAACCCAGTGCCCAATATCTACCTTTACTATTATCTCAGTCTTATAACTTCTCATAAATTTTTTATTGCCCAAATATCGTTGTTTTTGTTTGTTTTATTGAACATGCTTATCCCCTACCAAAAATGTTTTACCACCAGGTTATCACAAGGTTCAGCATCATATGCATAAAGTTCTCTATTTCCTTCTTCGTTGTTTGAAAAACATTCATAAATCATACTCTCATGCCTTTATTACTAATTTTCTTTCATTTATTCCTCATAATATGTGTATTACATTTAAATTATTTATTTTCATGTAGTGATTTTTGTCTTTTTCTAAAATAAAAAAATCCATAAGTTATGAAACTAATTATTTGACTACAAATGTTTCCTCAGACTTTATTTTTTCCAAAATAGTAACTAATCATAATAAAGTCCAAAATTATATAGCATGCATTTAATAGTTAGCAAAAAAAATATCAAGTAATTAAACAAATGTATGACATTACTTAGAGCTACAAATATATATGTGCATTTGTTCATATATACAAACATATAAACACAACATATATATAAAAACAACTCTCACTCATTATATATACTAGAAATATACATATATACATATACACATATGTAAATACACATATATACATATATACACTGTAGTGTATGTATATAATATTTCAAGACAGTAAACCTAAATACTATTTAAGTTTGACTATTACAGAAAAATCACATATCCCATTAGTGAACTTTAAGTTAACTTTAAGTTAACTTTCAGTCCCTTTCTTATTATAACTTGGATATAACTCTAGTATATAAAATGCACTCAGGTTATGTGCTTTTATCCATTGCTTTATTTATCATTTATTTACTTTATTTTTTTCTCTAGGTAGAGAATTAAGAGAGAAGTTTAGTCAACTACAGTTTAATTTTTGGTACCTAATATGTCCTGGATTTATACCAGAGGACACTCCTGAGCACAGAATCAGGAATAGCTCCTAAACACTAACAAAAATGGTCCAAGCCTTCCCCAATGTCAAATAATCATTTTTTCTATGTGATACAAAGTAAAAATAAAGACAAATAAGGCAAAGTAATTTCTTAAGAAAGAATATACTGAGTAAGATAGATACACAAGTTAAAACTGGGTGAACCTGGGGCTGGAGAGATAGCATGAAGGTAGGGCATTTGCCTTGCATGCAGAAAGATGGGTGTTCGAATCCTGGCATCTCATATAGCCCCCAAGACTGCCAGAAGTGATTTCTGAGTGTAGAGGCAGGAGTATTCCCTGTGTACTGCCGGATGTGAATCAAAAATTTAAAAAAAAAAAAAAACAAGAAAACAAAAAAACTGGGTGAACATTCTATAGAAGACTTATTTTTAATGGTAAATCAACAAAAGCACTCAATTCTATCAGCACATTAAACATAATTTCAAATATTATGTAAGAGTATTAATTCTTTATAATGCCAGGGGAAAATTGTAGAAGGTAAACCAATATTAGAAACATCAGGGGAAAGTTTAGCATTTTGTTTAGCAAGTAGAGCAGGCAGGAAAATACATATCATGAAGTGATGCATAAATGTGAAATTTTCCAGATTCTGAATCCTAAAATTTGAAGACATGTTTGGAAATTAGAGAAGTTTTGACCTTCTACTATTCATCATATACCATATCTCACAGCATTATTTCACTAGACCTCTGATTCTTTCTGACTCCTAATTCTTTCAAATGGAATCTATTGTTAAAAAGTGACAAATTGTATTTGTATAGAAATATATTATTCTTTTATGGCCAGTAAAATTGTTATAAGGCACTTAAATTTTAATAACTTTAATATAATTATTTCATCAATGAAACATTAGAAATAGATATAGTTGGGAGATGAGGCTGCAGCTGGACCCAGAAGATCCCACATGCCAGGACTCCTGCTGGGCAGACAGCTGGCCAATGGCCTCCTGGGCTGACCACTTAGTCCAGGAGACCGAGATCCCCCCCATGCCAAACTGGTCTTCAGGGCCAGGTTTGGCAACTGGGCTCTGGGGGAGGGGGTAGGAAGGAAACTCCAATCCCATGCTTTTTCAAACTGGAGAGGAAAGCTGCAGCTGGACCCAGAAGATCCCACATGCCATCATTACTGCTCCTCTTCTACTGGCATGGCTGGGAATCTGGACAGACAGCTGGCCAAAGGCCTTCAGGACTGACCAGTTAGTCCTGGAGACCGAGAGCCCCCCCCACCCTCCAGGCTGGCTTTCAAGGCCAGGTCTGGCATCTGAACTCTGGGGGGATGGGGAAGAGGGAAACTCCTCCCCCATGCTTTTTCATACTGTAGAGAGAGGCTGCAGCTGGACCCAGATGATCCCACATGCTAGGATTCCTGCTCCTCTCCTACGGTTCCTAACTCGGTAAGCACCAACATTGACCTCCTGCCCCAACAGACCACCTTCCAGCTCCTCAGTGAAAGACACCCTCTGGGTCCCCGTTCTCATGCCACGGCAAAGAACTACAACCAGCACGCCTGCTGACTCATGCTTGATGGCCCCTCTCACCCCCACCAAATCGTGGACTGTTGCATGATACAGGAATCGGCCTCAACAAAACTCCCAGCTAAAAGACACTATATGGTCTCGTAATGCAGCAAAGCATCTCTCAAACTCAATTCCAAGGCCTTTGAATCAAAAAGTACCTTGGCTTTTACTCCCTACAAGAATATATCAAAAGACTTAATTGGGAGTCTTATATTGCCTATGGAAGCTCAATACCTGTATAACAATACATCTTAAGATGTGTATTCTTAAATATACAAGTAGCCTCCTCCACCACTTGTTTTATTCGAATACCTTTTCTTCTTAACTCAGTTTTATTTATTTGTTCTATTTTAATATATACATTGTTTCTCTATCCTTACCATTTTTTGTACTTGGTACAAAAAGCCTTGACTGGGATAAAAGCTCAGGACAAAACCAGATGACAGAGACTGTGTGTGCAGCCTTACCCAGAATAGCACCAGCAACACAGTATTACACCATACGTTTTTGTATGGGCACAGTAAAAAAAGGGGAAACCATAGACACAGAAAGAAGATCTTATCTTCTAGGGATAAAAACTAACTTTTTATAGCAGAAGGGTGCATCCCATCCTGAACATGTGTCATGTGGATACAATCAGTCCCCAGGAGATTGGACAGTGTTAGTCCAATCTGAAACCCCAGATCCCCGACATAAAAATGATACAGCTCCGGGCAACACCACTAGGAACTAAGCTCCATTGGGAGATTTATAACACTACTCTGGCACCAACTTGTGCCAGTTTTGATATGACAACGAGGAAAGGAAAACTTGACCTAAGACCAGGCTGTCCTATCAGCGGAAGGAGGACAGCACTGATGGTGGGAATGCCCCTCATTCATTGTCACTATGTACCATAAATTATGCAGTGAAAGATTTGTAATGCACTTTGGTCACAATAAAAATTAAAAAAAAATCAAATAGAATGTGAATATAAATTCAAAATGATAAAATCCTAATAAAGTTATATATAAAAATTATAAAAAATAGATATAGTTAAAATTCAATCATAATTAAAAGAATCAATATTCAATAGGTTGCATTGTTTTCTTCCAGAACCAGAAAAATAGGAATATGTGCTATGTATGCATGTATAAATATATTTCTTAGAATTTGATTAATGAATTAGGTCTATTTTATTCTAAAAAATCTTGCCTGTAATTATTTTATACTCTCAAGTAAAAATACTAGAAAAGCAAGGAGACTTGTTTAAGAATGAAGTAGATAAAATCAGTTTTTTATCTTAAATTAACTGTTTTTTATTTTATAGTTTTGGATACATTCATTTTTTAATTATTTATTAATTTTTAAATATAATTATTTAGTTATCCACTAATGTGCCATCTTTTAAAAAATACAAGGGAGTTACTAGATGCAGCTGTCTGCAGATCATTAATATACATAAACTTTCCTATTTATAGCTAAATTCTAAAAAAATGTCTCTGTGGATATGTCTAAAACATTTGACTACTTCTCTAATAAAAATCTGTTTGTTAGATTTTTGATGAAATGATAAAAAATAAAATATTTATTTCACTGAAATAAAAATATTTATGTTTTTGAGATGCACATATCTTATGACTAATAGTTTTTCACACACTCCATGTAAAGCAAACAGCTATTCTCAAGCAATTTTGGGACAGTCATATACAATAACAGGGCCAATAGGTCTTAAGAATTTTAATTATCAGTAATTAGCATTTGGACTTACATATTATTATTTTTCTAGAATTTACTTGATGGGCATAGTCAAATATTCAGATAAAGACAAAAGTAAATTCATTGTGCAACACCCAAGAGTAATCAACAAAATATATATTGAGTAACAGATTCTAGAAACACTGATACCAGAGAGGCCAAAAGAGATAAAGATGAGAGAAATTAAAAAATCGATGAAGAGAGAGATCAAGAATGTCCTTTCTCTCTAGGGTATTTTAATCTCTCATTCCAGTTCTCTATGAGATTGACAGTATCATTGTCCATGAAAAAACTTTAGATTGTTAGACCTTCCTCCTTTTTATCTAGGTATTGCAGGGCTGACTACTACAAAGGGCAGTTTCAATTAGGAATAATGTGATCTAATGAGGAAGGAGCCTCTGAACTTTATCTTAGAAATAGCAGTTTTATTTTAACTCATCTGAAATCCTATGGATAAAGAGAAAGAAGAATGGATTGTGCTTTGAGGGTTGAGGATTCTGGGGAAGGTGAAGGGAGCTAATTGGGTAACAGTGTATAAATTTTCAAGATTTCTAAGCCTTTAGAATCAAACTATTGGGAGGGTTAGAAAGCCTGCTGATTTCTTTGAGAGTTAACTATCTAAATTATTAATTATCCTTTGCTTCCCCATTTCTATTCAGCTGACAATTCTTTCATAAGAGCTTTAGTCTTATTAATTCCTCTGCCAGATTCTAAAAAAAAAAAAAAAAAAAGAAAAAAAGATCGCAAAGACAGTGAAACTAAAAACCATTATATTTGGTTATTTCTTAGTCATCTGGTAGAAGCTTTGATAGAAGAAATTAGGATAAAGTTATGTCTTAATAAAATTTAGACCTACATGCAGATTTCATTTATGTTTGCTCAACTTGACTAATGGGAAGTGTACACAACAATTGTCTGTATGTGCAATACTGAGTCAAACTTGCTGATTTTCTCCAGGGATACTGTAGCTGTTCATTACTTTACACTGCAGTATAAATTGGCCCAGTGGGGAGGTAGGTCTAGATTGAAGAGAGCTGTGAACAAAATTACATGGTAATACTACAGATACATCCCCTGTACTAAAATCCTTGGAATCATACTTGATAAATCTAGTCAAACTAATAATTTACAGGTCACAGACAGAGCTATGCACCCAAGGAAATCAGTTTCAAGTAGGGGACTACTGTGAGTGTAATTCACAAATGTAAACCACTTGATCCAACATCTAAGAACTTGCCTCTACCTTGTGATAAAAACATGTTGCTCTCCTTTTTAGTTACTGATTTACAAAAGAAAAATGAAAAAAATATTAACTCATAATGAGGACTGCAAAACATGTGTGTCTCAGTTTTACAATTTAGTATCTCTGTGACATGAGCAAAATTGTGATTCTTTTTGTTATAATGTTTTATAACAAGGATATATGCCATGGATTTGTTACACCACTGTAACAAAATGTCAAAGGCTCAATAAATAACTAGGAGGAAAGGTTTGTGCCAGTTAACTAGTCTCCTTATTGTTGATATTTAGAGTTGTTAACCTATTGTAATTCTGAACTTAGTCCTTTTGTTGTAGAGAAGTAACTTGCACCCTCAACTAACAATGAAGAATGTCAATAACATGACAGCAGAGAGACTCATTTTTTCTTAAATTCTTATTAAAGGTCTAAAATTGGATACATGTTTGTGTATTTCCTTGCTTTTCTTCAATTATTATCTTTATGTGCATAATTATCCAATATCTATCACTATATATATGATTTCCTCCAAAGCAACTTTGCAGCCGATATTTAATTCAAACTTTAAATATAAATATATTGACTATACAATTAATCATAAACTGGATACCTTACTGTATATACCCAATTTCTCTCAATTTTCTCCACAGAGCTTTTATACTTTTGCCATGAGTTTTATGCTATATTTTACTATCACATTTTCCTTGCCATTTTTTCTTCTTTAAAGGTCTCCCATCATCAATAATTTGGGGCTACAATATGCTTTGAAATCTAACCACATATGTTCTTAATTCAGTATGTTTCAATCTTCTGTATACAAATGACCCTGGGTTTTTTCCCTATTTAGTCAATTTTGTCCAAACCGTCTTACTTTTCACTTGCAGCCATGATACTTTATTTTATTTAATGCGGTACTGTCATGTCTGGAAATAATAAATTTCTCAAGGACAGGGGCTAGGTCTATATTACCCATAGTAATTTATCTGAAGTCATCTGTAATTGAGTAAATCTATCAAGCAGACATTAACTATGAAAAGAAATATCTTAAAAGATAGTTGAGTGTATGCATTTTCAATAGGCGATCTAAGTTCTTTAAAGGAATTAAAAAGGCTCTTGAAGGAAAAATATCTTTAATATAGAAATGGACTTTGACCCTACAAAGATTTGCAGCTTATAATTATATATGCTCTATGTCTAGGACAGTGTAACTGTGGTACTAAAATATTCTAGGTATTAAAATATTATAAAAATAAATCCTAGTTGAACCATAATAAAATAATGATCAATAAAACCTGCCTTAATTTATTTTGCACAATTTTCTATACATACAAATATTCAGAAAAATACACAGATTAAAATTCTCTGGTCAGCTGTGATAACATCAAAAGTAATATTATATTTTCAAATATTCTATTTATTAATATGTTAGGACCCATATTTTATTATAGTTTTTAAGTTGTATCTTTCCATCTACTTGCTTTAAATAAAAATATTCAATAAAAAGATATTGAGTTTCTTCCAGTGATGTGGTTTTGAAATTATCTACCCAATAGAAAATAGATCTAAAGTGAGATTTAAAAACTATTAACTATTCCTAAAATAAAAATATAAAATTATACTTTGGAAGAGAAATAAACCAGGAGATGGTGGATCAAATTAAAGTGAGTATTAATGTTTTAAAAGTTTAAATCAATGACAAGGCATTAAATTGTAAAACAATAAATACTTAAATATTAACTTAGCTATTTTTAGATCACTTTTTTATGGATAAACCCAGGTAATAAAACTACTTGGCATTAAGTTAAAATTTACCTGTCAAGTGAGAAAATAACAGTTCCATAAAGCAGTGTAAAGTATTTCTAGTGGAAAATTTTTGTAAGACCTTGTAGTAACAGTCATATTGAAATTTCTTTTTATTAACTGTTGAATACATGCAAATAAAAGTTGTAAATAATGTTATCCTTAGCAAGAAGAATACAGTTATTTCCCTTCCTTGAATTTATATGGAGTAAAGAAGCTAAACCAAATAAATAAAATTCTTCATTTGTGAGCTCAACTAAATCACTTTTTGTACCTTATTTAGTCTATTTCCAACAGCTTTAAATCTATCCTCAACATATCTCATTTTATTGAAACAGGTATCTAGGGAACTAATAATATGAGAATACCAACAGCTCTTTTCCCTTCTAAAGTATGAATGCCATTATTGCCTTAGAGCCTGAGAAGCAGTTTCCTAGACATTTGTTATATCTATGCAGCTATTAGATCTATTTGAATCAGTGTTCTTCTTTGATTAAATTAATGGCCTTCTTCCTCACAGCAGATCAATTATTCAATTCTTAGAAACTACTGAGAAAATGGAATCTAAATTGTCAGCTTTGTTCACCAGTTCAACTTAAAACTTATTCCAATGGCACCAATATGCATAGTCATAGATGTAATTATAAATATGATTTTGTCCTGGGGTGGATCAAATCCATCAGTGATCCATGCTCACTTTGACTCATTGCCTGGTTTCTTTCCTGGAGGTGATCAGGGAACCACCAGGACCTGGTGATCAAAAAGGGAAAAGATGCAAGCAAGGCAAACACTTATTTATTTTATTATATCTCTGACTTTGAACACAGTTTTTTTTTTTAGTAGAAGAAATAAGAGAACTAAATGTTGAACTTGATATGAATAAATGTATGTAAATATATAAGTATGTATGTAAATATATAAGTATCAATATATATCAAAAGATTACTATACTAAGAAGCCAAATTTTGATATTTTAGATTAGAATAGTCAATACTTTATCTATTCTGAAACATTAGCTGATTACAATTCGGCTTTAAATCTTAAATAACTTCAGCAAGAAACCGAGATTCTAAGTCAGAGCTTGATAAAAAGGGAAGTGATAGATTCATGCTGCTATAATTAACTTTAAGGTTACTATATATTCTTTGTGAAATTTTCAATATCTACATATGTGTTTGTTACCTTTATTTGTTGGGTCAGGACATTGGGACACATCTGGTGATATACAGGTTCCTCTTAATTTTGATCACACTGATTTTTTAAGGCACTGCTCTAGAAACATTTGTGAAAAGAAAATACTTTCAACCCTGTACTATCACTATGGCATATTTTTTAACTTTTTGAAAGTTAAAAAATCACTATATTAAAATAGTAAAGAGGAGCTGAAGCGGTCGTGCAGTGGTAAGCTTTTGCCTTGCATGCTGTTGACCTAGGACAGACAGCTGCTTGATTCCCCCAGCATCCCAAGTCAGGAGCAATTTCTGAGTGCAGAGCCAGGAGTATCCCCTGAGCATCATTGGGTGTGGTTCAAAAACAAACAAAAAAACAAACAAAAAGAACTACTCAAAATTAATCAAGTTATTAGTTGGTTATTATTTTTAAAAACATTTTTCAAGTGCATTTCCTCAAAAATATACATTTACTTAATTAATTGTACTTATTCAACATTTGAGATAATCACAGTTCTCCAAGTATGGTTATTTATAATATGAGATTTACTTTAAATTTAGAATTGTTTATCATAGGTCTCAGTGTAATCAGTGAATATAAAATAACTATTAATAATTAAATCTAAAAGTTTAGATAGTTTCTGTTTTAGTTCCTCACTTAGAATATTAATAATCTATACTAACATAAAATAATAACTTAAATATTAAGATTAATAAAAATGTTTTCATCCATGAAAACACATGAAGTTCCATAGCTCTCTAAGTCAGTGTCCACATTTAGCCTTAATAAACACATCTGCCAATATGAGCACCTATTACATATATAATACAACCTTGTTCTTAACCAAAGTTAGCTAGGTTTTGACCCTTGTTCATACCTCTAAGCTAGCAAATAACTAAAAACATTAGTTAACAGTCAGATGACACTTTATAATGATAAAACATCATGATGTATCCTTGCTTAGGAAAAATCAGAATAGGAGCTCTATCACATTTTGTATTAACCAATGATTAAATGTACAGGGGCATATGCTTGACAGACAAGTGATAAAGAGATTGTAAAACCAACCTTTCAGAAAAGAATTGGGAGAGTGCCTAGAAGAATCCATGCTAAGATGCCAGATCATTCTCTTAATTGCAAAACCTTGGCAAGCTCTTAGGGCCTTTATAACTCTGATGGATTTCTGTTAGATGATAGCAATATAACAAATGACTTATTTTAGTTAAAAATAATATACTTGCTTAACTGACAGGTACTTGGGAGTATTACTTTAATTTTCTACAAATTAATTTGCAAGAAAATAAAAAACTTATAACTGTGGGGAAAAAAGATAAAATAGAAAAATACTGCAACCAAAATATTGAGAGAAAAATACATATCTGACAGGGCAAATTCTAGGTATAATTCATTTAATAATTAGAAAAAAATTAAAAAGCAACAGATACTAATTATTTTTTCCTTTGCTATGTGGTTTAAATCTCTTAAATTACTTGTTTTCCTCTTTAAAACTATATTTAAAGAATAAGACAGTGAGTAAAATAAAAGATTTATAAAAGCTTGCTCTTTAAGTCTGTATTCTACCTTAAACATTCATCTTTCTTACTTGTATCTCTGTCTCTATGCTTGCCCTTTTAAGCTTGTGTTCTCTCCAGAACACTATTTCCATTTCCCAACCCCCACATCTCACCTTTCTAAATTCATTCAATAAACACATCTAAAATTAAATCCAATTAAATGGAAACTCAGTAATAAGGAAACTAACAAAATATCAGTAACTGATATGAAATGAATTGCTGGCAAGTAGAAGCTGTAGCTAAAAAGAGTCTTTAGTTGTAAATATCTATGACAAGAAAATCTTCACTGGAAGCATATGTGTTTCAATTTTCTCTAAAGGTGGCTTCAGTTTAATCAGCACCAAATCATAAGGGAGAGAGAGCCAGCTTCCACATATCAGCATGGGTGAGAAAAAAAAAGAATGGCAGAAAGATTTTGAAAATTATTAGATTAAAGATGAGCATAGAGTGCTTTCAATCTCATAGTCTCACAGAGACGTCATGTGGTGACTGGGAATGGAAAGAGTCAGGTGGTGTTACCCAGTTATTGATTTCCTAGAAAAAGTGGATTACCTTCAATGGACTCAATATTTAAAGTAAAAGGATTATATACAATTATCTTTCATCCAAATATTAAGGTAATAATCATAAATATTTATTCATTCTCTTTCTTTTCCTTTTCTATTTCTTTTGGTGCCACACCTGGTGGTGTCCAGGGACTATACATGGCACTTGCAATGTAACACTTACGTCTTAACATTCACTTATATAATGTCCACCAAAATAAGTGGTTTCATGCATTAATGCATTGTAATTATTATTTACTTTAAAAAACTTCTGTTGCCTACTTATCTAGATCTGTGGAAACTTTATTATTGGATATAGATCGTATTTGATTGATAATAAATCTTCATATGCATATGCTCTAAAACATTAGAACTTAGATTTTTTTATTTCACTTGCGTAATAATAGATTAAAAGGTTATTAAATGCACACTATAAAGAATGTTCAAATAAGCACATTTGTGGGAATATTTCATCTTTAAAATGTATATGCTTTTTAATTTCCCTTTATTACAAGCTCTATTTAAAAGCCCAAAACAAAAGTGTAGTAAGATAAACATCCTGTATATAAAATTATTTATTGCTCTGTACTATTCTTATATATGGTAGCTCTAAATGACTCTAATATCTTTTCTGCTGGGGTGGTGCTTTTCTTTTTCTTTTTTTTTTGGGGGGGGGTGCTCTTTTCTTAAGAAAGAATTTTAACTCCAGCGCTGGAGAGTTAGTAGAATGGGTAGGATTCTTGCTTTGTATGCAGAACATCTGGGATTTATTCCCCTCATTCAATCAGGTCTCTCAAGTCCTGCAGAATTAATTCTGAATCAAAAGCAAAGAATAAGCCCTAAACATTGTTGTTTGTGCCAAAAACTAGACAAAAGCAACAAAATAAAACTTTAGAATTTCAACTCTTAAGTACATAAGGGTCACACTTTCTTAGAAAAATACCAAAAAAGGCCAAGAGAATTTCTCAGTACTAATCTGTTTGGTGAATTTAGTTAAATGATAAGGGGTTGTATAAATTGACTGCATATTATTAAAATTATAACATATGCATGCATATATATTTCTTTTTTGTATATAAATTTTTATTTAAGAACAATGATTACAAGCATGTTCGTAGTTGGGTTTCAGTTATATACAGAATATCCCTCTTCACCAGTGCAACATTACCATCACCAATGACCCCACTCCTTCCCCACCCCTGTCTGTATTCACAACAAGTATTCTACTACTCTCATTCTTTAACATTTTCATGCTAGTTGTTAGTGTAGTTATTTCCCAAACAGCATTCACCATTCTTTGTGTGAGCTTCAAATTTTGATCCAGTCCTTCCGGCTCTTCCAGCTCTTAACTCTATTGTCTCTGGGCCTTATTACAGTAAAGAATTTAGTTGTTCTTAAAACCCATAGATGAGTGATACTATTCTGTGTCTATCTCTCTCCCTCTGACTTATTTCATTCAACATAATATCCCACATATATCCATGTATAGGAAAATTTCATGACTTCATCTCTCCTTGATGGCTGCATAATATTCCATTCTGTATATGTACCACAGTTTCTTTAGCCATTCATCTGTTGAAGTGAATGTTGGTTGTTTCCAGAGTCTGGCTATTGTAAATAGCACTACAATGAATATAGGTGTGAGGAAGGGGTTTTTGAATTGTATTTTTGTGTTCCTAGGATATATCCCTAGGAATGGAAAAGCTGGATCATATGGAAGTACAATTTCTAGTTTTTTGAGGAAGCTCCATATTGTTTTCCATAAAGGCTGGAGGTAACTTAACTAAAAAGGTGAAGTACTTACCCAAAGGAAACTAGAAAACCCTGCTTTAAGAAATAAAAAACCTCCCACCAAAATGGAGACACATACCCTGCTCATAGAATGGTAGGACTAATATCATTAAAATGGAAATACTCCCCAAAGCATTGTACAGATTTAATGCAATCCCTCTAAAGATACCCATGACATTTTTCAAAGAAGTGGATCAGACACTCTTTAAATTCATTTGGAACAATTAAAACCCACGAATAGCTAAACCAAGCCTCGAGATTTTAAACTGTATTATAAAGCAATACTTATCAAAACAGCATAATATTGGAATAAAGACAGGTCCTCAGATCAGTGGAATAGATGAATATTCAGAGGATGTTCCCCAGATATACACTCAACTCATCTTTGATAAAGGGGTAAGAAATTTAAAATGGAGCAAGGAAAGCCTTTTCAACAAGTGGCGTTGGCACAACGGTTTAGCCAAAAAAAAAAGGTGCTCAGAGCCCTGTCTACCACAATGCACAAGGTTCAAATCCAAATGGATTAAAGAACTTATTATCAGGTCTGAAACCTTAAGGTATATATAACAACATGTAGTTAAAACATTATATGACATTGAGACTAACGGCAGCTTCAGGAAGGAAGCAGCACTCTTCATATAAGTGGAAGTAGAGATAAACAGATGGGATTATTTTAAGCTGAGAAGCTTCTGCAACTCAAAGGAATAGTGCCTAAGATACAAAAACCACACACAGAATGGGAGAAACTATTTACCCAATATCGATCAGAAAAGAGGCTAATACCAACATATACAGGGTACTGACAGAACTTAATAAGAAAAATCATATAGCCCCATCAAAAATGGGGAGAAAAAATGAATAGACACTTCCTCAAAGAAGAAATACAAATGGTCAAAAGACACATGAAAAAATGCTCCACATCACTAATCATCAGGGAGATGCAAACCAAAACTACAATGAGGTACGATCTTACACCACAGAGACTGGCACACATCACAAAGAACAAGAACAGTCAATACTGGCAGGGATGTGGAGGGAAAGGAACCCTTATTCAGTGCTGGTGGGAATGCCATCTGCTTATATATATTTCTAATAAAATGGCAATAAGATGTTTGAGATTACAAGATTTCTAATAAATAGAAATTCTAATACAATAACAATAAAGATAAGCAAAGTATATTTTAGGTGAGAAAGTGGCATCTTGCAAAAATTCAATTCTTTTTTTTTTCTTTTTTTTTGGTTTTTGGGTCACACCTGGCAGTGCTCAGGGGTTATTCCTGGCTCCAGGCTCAGAAATTGCTCCTGGCAGGCACAGGGGACCATATGGGGCGCCGGGATTCGAACCGATGACCTCCTGCATGAAAGGCAAACGCCTTACCTCCATGCTATCTCTCCGGCCCCAAAAATTCAATTCTTTAGGTATTAATATATGCATATAAAATTCTTTTATGGAAATCTTTTGTTGAAAAAGTTATGCATCTGATTTCTCATAATAATGTTTTCTATATAATGATACATTACAGAATTTTTATATGCATAATATACAAGCATAAAAGGGTAAGACTATTATTACTTAGGAATGAATACTTTCTACTGTAAGATATCCAGTTTTATATTACACACTACATTGTCTCCTTAGAACTAAGTCATGAGTCCCTAAATACTGTCAGAGTCCCCCAACAAAAACCAAAAATAAGCAAACCAATAAGAACACAAAAATAAGGAATCTTATTATTTAATTTAGTGACTGTCAAACTGTTTTTTAATTGTACTTGGTTTAGAAAAGTCTTAACTATATTCATAAAAATGGCTCTTATATATTTTTAGCAAAAATGAAAATTCAGGTAAGAAGAATACACATCTTTAGCATTGTTACATCATAACCCTTTTCAACTACTAGATGCCTGGCCCAAAGATGACATAATTTTGCACCATATCCTTGACTTATTTTCCTTATTTCAAATTCTCTCTTCCTCTTTTGTGAATATTATTTCTCTTACTGAAATTAGACAAATATGCTGGTTTGGGATGTATTAATTTTTATTAATTATTTTCAAATAAGAGGTGAAGCTTTCCCAATATAGGCACATTCTAATCTTTCTCAATAAACTACTTGTGAGCCTGAATATTTCCCACGTTATTTTGAGGAGGGAACAATTCCAAGCATCAAATTAAGGACCTCACACATGCAAGACAAGTATTCTACAATTGTACCACAATTATGGCCCCTGTCAGAGACTAATTGTCCTAAAATCAAACTCTATTTTTTAGAAAAATGATATATGAAAATTCAAGATAATTTTCTACAGAGACCAACCACTTCCAAGATATCTACGAGGAAGCAATAAGCTAATGGTCTATAATAACTTCTTAAATAAGAGAATATATAATATTATTTTTGGTTACAAGTTAATAAAATGGGAATTTAGCAGGTTTTAATAACTACAAATTGTAGTCAGAGAAGAAAACTGGTGTTTTAGGCTGACAATAATTTACTGCATTAATTTAACATAAAACTTAGTTTGGAAAAATATCTTATTAAAGGTCTGCTGATATTTCTATTTCTATGTAAAACTATAGTTCGTAAAGACACAAACAGCAAATATTACTAAATTTTAAATGGCTGATTGACAACCTGACTTTAATCCTGTCTATTATATGTTTTAAGTTATTAATTTTTTTCTAGAATTCAGTTTATCCATAAGAGAATCCTGGTTTTCATTAGAGAAACAACGCCAAATCATTTTCAAGGTTCTGATTATGCTTCAGTGTTCAATATATGTTATAGTGTTGTTGTCATACTAATTATCAATATCAAGTGCCCTAGCTATAAAGTTGTTCAATTTAAATTTAGACTGAAAATTAGTGGACAGAAAATTGTCATTTACAGTCAAATAATGTCTGCTGTTTTATTTTCATAGTTCAAATTTGGGAGCTCCTCAACTAATATCAGGTTTTCCCCCAAAACAGTTTCCCAAATCATAAGCCTATATAGTTAGAAGATGCAGTCATTTTTATACTCTGTGATGCCAGGAATTATTGTGGCTACCCCAGTGGTGCTCAAGGGGTCTTAAAAACTGTTCCTCTAATGTTCTGTGTACAAAGTGGTGCTAGGTATTATACTACAGCTTGAGAACACAATACATATATCTTAAGCCCTGTATTAAAGCTTTGGATCATTGCATTATTTTTTTTATTTAAACCACCAACAAGCTAATTATATTGTTTGCATTTTAAAAGAAATGTAGAGAGAAACAAAACAAAACAAGAATATATGACAGAGGTTATATATGAATAACAATGCCTATTATAATCCTCTTCATCTATTTTTAAAGTGCTTATGTTAAAAATTTTACTTAGCAAAATCCTGACGAGAGGAGAAAAAGAAAAAATATGTTTTCAGATTTAGCATGGGCTTTTCCAGAAGGAAAAAGTAAAACAGAAAAATTGTTTTCTGAGAGAAATTATGTACAGTTTCTCTACAGTGTCTTGGTCTAAAGTTGTATTCAAACAAGAAAGTTAAAAAGGGTGCTGTCAAAGGGATAACTTGGGCTCTTGATTGTCTTCTTCAATTTCTTATGGTGACCTTTAACTTCACCAATATTTCTTCTCTTTAGGTGGGGTCTTTCTCTGGTTATTGTCTCAGTTTCACCAACTCCAAAGAGCTCATGATACGCACTTAAATAAAATGTAATCTTCATTTCTTACAGCAAATTCAAGGCTGGGTAATTTCTTCTTGATTATTTGCTAAAAGAACACTATCAGAACTTCCATGACTCAGCCTGCAATACATATACCTGTGGAATATGCTCTGGAACCTCATTCTATTCCTTTGGTCTGAGAGTCTGACCTAATTCTAGTTCACGAATATTGTGGCACCTACAGCTTTACAAAATTGTTTGAAATTGAAAAAAAAAAAAGCTCCCATTTTCTTTTTCTTTTTCTCTTTGGAGAGACAGGGGAGTTGGGTCATACCTGGAAGTGCTCACGTGTTGCTCTTTACTATGCACTCAGGAATTACTATTGGTTTTCTAGGGGGAACTATATGGAAAGCTGGGGACTAAAAACCAAGTCAGCTGTATGTATGCAAGGCAAATGTTCCAATCTGTACTGTACTATCAATATGCTCCTCATCTTCACCCTTTTTCATTATATCTTGGGGCTGCTTTGTCTATTTTGAGGATTTTATTAGCAAGATAAATTTCAAAAAATGTTTTATTAGCAATACAAATTGCAATAATGTTAATCTATGAATTTAAAAATGTCACTGTTTTTTATGTTGTTTGTAAATCAAAACCACAATGAGATATTTCACATCAGTAAATTTGCGTAAATACAAAGAACGAAAATAGTCAGTGTTGGTGAAGATGTGAGAAAAAAACAACAAAATGGTTATGCCGGGCCCAGAGAGATAGCACAGCGGTGTTTGCCTTGCAAGCAGCCTATCCAGGACCAAAGGTGGTTGGTTCGAATCCCGGTGTCCCATATGGTCCCCAGTGCCTGCCAGGAGCTATTTCTGAGCAGACAGCCAGGAGTAACCCCTGAGCAACGCCGGGTGTGGCCCAAAACCAAAAACCAAAAAACAAAAACAAAAAAAAGTTATGCCAAATGGCCTAGCATTTTTGGAAATCTATATGACATTTCTCAAAAAACTAGAAATTGATAGAATTAGATACTATTGCTGGTAAAATGACTATTTTGCATGTGCTCTTCTGGAGTTGAGCCTATGTACTCCATAGGATTTCGAGCCCACCAGGAGTGATTGTTAGGTACAGAGAAAGTAGAAGTTCTGAGTTTAGAGGCAGGAATAAGCACTTAGCACTTGTTGGCCACAAAACAAGCAAAAATATTCTCTAAAATCCAACAATTGAACTTCATGTTATCTACATATAGGCCTAAACATCTATTCAGAAATATATTTGTATTTGTATTTTCATTATAGCCCTATTCATATGTTAAAATTTTGAAAATAAGTCATTGTCTGAGACCACTTTTTTGGGTAAAGAAACTATGGCACATATGCACAATTGTGATGCTATTTAGCTTTAAAAAATGAAATTGTACAATTGTTGCTACATGGATTAATCAGTCAACTATAGTGCTGAGTGAAATTAGTCAGAAATAGAGGAACAAACACAATGTGATCTCTTTTCACATAATAAAATCATTGGGGAATAGCAAATGCCCAAAAATAAAAAAAATAATGAGAACTGGAAACTTAATGTCATGCAGAGTAAAGTGATAAGGGGAGGGGGCATTGAGACAATGGTGAAGACAAGCAGATACACTTGTTAAAGGTGTGGTATTAGAATGCTTTATACATGAACGTTTACCACTAACAATTTTGTAAATCATGTAGGTTTTAAACTAAAATTTATCTGTCTGTCTGCCTATCTATTTATCCATCTATCCTTAATCAAGCTAAAATCAGTTAACAAAAATATCCAATATCAACTGAATTTTTGCATTCTAAATTTGCCTATACTATGGCTTTAAAATCGACATCAGATTTTCTTTTTTTTTTATTGCACAGTTTGTGTGTTTGTGTGTATGTGTTTGCACATATGACTGCATGTTTGTGTATGTAGCTCAAGGCTTTGTCCATGTTAGTCAGGTGCTGTACTACTGATTTACCTTCCCAGTTCTTACCATTCTAAAACAAAGTATCATTCCCTTCTATATGGGCTACACTTGATAAATAGATATTTCTTGTTATTAAGAACAATACCATTGTTTCCACTGTATACTCATAAAAATTATAACCTTCTTTCAATTTTCTTTCCTCATTTGTAAACATTTCCTAAGGGTAACCAAACATCATATGTATTCTAGGAGGCCCACTTAGAGAGAATATGTGAATTCTAACACATCAGTAAAATGTCTGAGTACATGAAGGCATCCTATAAACAGGTTCTTTGGCTTTATTAACTACTAATATTATTGCAAGTTTTGTAACATGTTGACAATACCTTGGAAGAAACCCAGAGTCAAATTTTCCACTGATACTTCTCCCCTAGCTTAAGTCATAAAAAGTATGTTTGCTTTTAACATAAAAAGTATGTTAAGCTGTTTGCTCTAAGGAATGAACAAGTACATTTTTTGTAAAGAACTAGAATTATCCTTAAAGGTTAAAAATATAATTTTGCTTGTCGTTCTGTTAGTTTTAATACTTTTATCATTTTACTATTTTTTTATTTAGAGTACTTTTAGTAATAGTCATGAAAAGATAAAACTGGGTAATACATATTTATTATTTTTTAAATAGTAGTCAAACCTACTAGAGCTCAGGGAACTGGGTAACTCTCCATTCAATGTTCAGCTAGGATATAGAGGCCAATGATTCCAAGTTTGGTGATGATGGTTGCAGTGTCTCTAAAAAGGACTCAGAAGGACCATCTATGTCATGCTGGCAGAGAGGGTAAGAACAACATACCAGAGATCTATCTCAGAGGTACACACTTCCTAGAATAAACTTTATCTTCTACACCTGATGGTTCAGTCTGACCAAGCAGTGTTGGAACACACCAGGGTTAACTTACTACTTCTTAAGGTATCAACAGAAACTTCACTCTAAATATGAAGACTTTTTAGTCTTAGTAGAATTTTTGAATAAATTATTTAGTTTAAGATCTATTTTGAAGTGTACTAAAATAGAAAATTCCTGGTTCTCTTTTTTCAGTGTATTCAAGCATTTATATTTTAGCTGTGTCCATTCCACATTTCATACAGTCCTCTAACTTCTTGGCACTTTCTGAGAATGGGCAGTTAACAATCTCCCAAAATTATGCCTGGGGTTTAGGCTCATCTATTAAGACAATAGATAATCCAAAAGGCCCTACATTATACTTGCATTTTCTGCAACAATTTTAACTTCACAAGAAACACAAGGAATAGTTTTTATATTAAAAATAAGATCCAAAAACCATAGAAATGAGCCATACTTAGTCCTACACCAAGTTCCTTTTCAGCTGAGATGTTTAATATCTCTTCTACTTTCCAGTAAAATTTTCTATCTTCTAATATTGAGTTTTTTTATTGTTACTACTCAATATTTTGATTCTGGAAAATATTTAAGAAGTTGGAAACTGTGGATGAACAGAGGAATCTCCTAATATGGTTCTTACATCATACTGTACCATTTGTGTATCAGTAATTTAGGCTGTCCATCAACATGTTTTAAGGTTGCAATTTGTATTTCTCTGCTAGTTTCAGACAAGATTTTATAGTAAGTCAGCTACAATTATTCTATGATCTGTCAAGGAAAATTAACTAAAATTATTTTAGTTTTCTATCAAACTTATTCAAAAGGAAATATTTTAGAATTTCTAATTAAAATTTAAAAATTGGTGAAACTCAGAATTATAAAGGGGACAATAGATAACTCTGGACAAATTCACAATCACCCTAAATTCAGAAATTATCCCTTGAATTAGAGAAATTAGTTGGCCTTCTATATTGTGCCTGTTTTTTGTTGTAGATATATTTTAGTGAGGTAAAATGGTCATATTAAAATTATTAAGGTGAATGGGTGTGCATGTATGTATATAGAGGGGAGAGAAAGACAGTGAAGAGAGAAGAGAGTTGAAGAGAGAAGAGAGGGAGGAAATTCTTTCAAGAGGAAAAAGCAGAGATAAGCTTTTTTAAGGCAATGTACAATTATTCAATATTATCTTGACCTGAAAGGGAGAAAAATGGTTGAGAAATTGTGGCAGCAGTATTAGTTGCAACAGCACAGCAGGAAGTGGAGACTGGAGACACTGGAGCAGCTCATCTCTGTGTGACCCTGATCCTGAAACACGGTGCCCAGCTATGGACCATCGGACTCCTGGGAAAGAAATGAAGGCCCATAACAAGATTGAAGATCAACCTCCTAGGAAGAATGGTAGAATAGAACGTGGTGATGGGGTGGCCTTAAGCAACAGTGTTGGAAGCAGTTATGTAGTGGAGTTCCCACAGGTAGGAGACTATCAGTGAATGGCACACTGAGTTGGTCCCTAAGCTAGGTTAGCAAATGTGGAATGAGGTGTTTGATCATGTACATGGCTGAGCCCATGGTAAGTGGATTTTAGCACTAAGAGAGAGAGAGAGAGAGCAGAGACAAGGTTAAGATCAGCCTGAGGACTCCACAATTTGGCAGCAACCACACGACTGTGAGATGCTGCTATGTTGTGTACAATAGAGGCAGTGAGGCAGGTGCAGTGATGTTGCTGTTGCTAGAAGATGTTCAGAGAGTGACCTCTGATCTGGTCCTGCAGTGGGGGTACTCATAGCAGAAAATATCACTCAGGTCCATTAGCATATTGAGCTCATAAGACGTGTACATTGATGCCAAGGTATGATCAGGGCAAGGCTAAGTGAGGCAGAGGGCCCTTTGATTTGGCAATAGGGACAGTGTGGATCTGAGAAGTTGCCTACAAGAATACCAACAGTGGCAGTTCAGCAAGGGAACAGTGGCTCCCTTGCAAGAACTCTGCCAGGGAGTATTAACCATTTTGTTCTGGGGCAATGAGACCCATGTGAGAGTGGGCTCAGAATCATCTATTCCCTGCAAACTCAAACATTATAGGACTCAAACATTAGTTCTGCGAGAGTGAGCCAAGGCAAGACTAAGTATGGCTAGAGGGCCATTATTTTGGCCATATGGGTACCAACAAAGTGGCTGTGAGACATCAGCTATGAGAAACAGCCAATACTGAATGTGAGGTAAGGAGCAGTTCTGCTTACAGGCATCCTTTTGCCCACTGCTATCCCTCCTGGAGGACCCACCGATGAACTCATGCCCAGCCTGCATCTCAAACAAAAGTTCCTGAACCCAGAGAAAATCTTGGCATTAAGAGAGTTAAGATCAAACAGCAGCCACAGGAATGGTAGTTAACTTTTAGAATCTAAAGGACCATTATGAACTCAGGCTAGTGCACCAAGGAAGATATCAATAGTTCTGTTTTGCTCTGCTGTCGCACATTTCTTCTAGGGAAGGATTCTCACCACAACACAAAAAAATACCCACCATACTTTAAAGGTCTAATTTGATTCCACATGACATATTTTCAAGGCAGGAGATATCCCTATATTTTAAATAACTATGAGTTCCTATCTCTAGTAGATAAGAGCTCTCTTTTATTTTTTTTAAATGTAAAATTTCCCCTTTACTTAGTGTGCCTTTGTAGGGGGAAGTGGTGCTACATTATAATGTCTGTGTATTCGTGGGTGGACTGATGGAATAACAGTCACAGGTCACATACCAAAAAACGAAGAAAAAAAAAAAGGGGGGGGATTGAAACTGTATGTGCTCACAAATATATATGAAGGACAAACATTTAAAAAAGATAAATAAATAAATTAAAAAAAGAAAAAGAAATAAAATGAGTTAGCGAAATTTTTATGGGACCAAAGTGGTGCAAAAGACTACCTTACATTTGGGGGAGGGCAGGTAAAGAGGTGGTGTATTACAGGTCTTATGCCTATGTTGGAAGTACAGTTTTTCCCATTGTCTTTTGGGTTTTTCTTGTGGTGTGTGGGTTCCCAGACATCTTCCTAACCCACCCCCTGACCTTCTTCAGATTGGTAAATATTTGCGGCAGGGAGGTCTTGGAAGAGTTCTTGCATTGGGGATACTTTTGGATCTAGGCCCGGTTTCAAGGAGCAGTTCGCGTTAGGGGGAGTTGGTCGGGAGGGCCTCGCAGCATGAGTCCATAGGGGAGTTGGCTGTCTTTTCTTTCAGGAGACGAGGTGTGGGTTTATCTGGGTGTCCTCTCGCCTGGGTGCTGGGTACTGGTTCGTTGGGTAGGAGGTCGATCTTGATGCCTAATAGAATAAGGAGCCTCCCTCCTGCACGCCAGAGTCCCTCGAGAGGGTAATTTCTTAATAATAAAAATATATAACATGAGGAAGTAATCACACTCCTAAACATATACCTAATGTGAGACCAGCAAAATAATTAAAACAACTATTAATATACTTAAACGAAGTTAACAACTATAACATAATATTAGTAGGAGACTTCAACACCATTCTGTCACCGTTTGATAGACCAACCAAGATAAAATTTAACAAGGATTTAGTGGCTTTGAAGAAGAAATGGAAGAGTGTGTCACAGTAGACATATATAGGGTTTTAATCTTCACAAAGCTACAAACATTCTTCTCCTATGCACATGGGACAGCTACCAAGATAGACCACATACTAAGCCATAAACCATCTCTCCATAAAATAAAGAAAACAGAAATTGTAGCACTATCTTTTATGACCAGAATATGCTGGAAATAGAAATGACTTACAAACAGAAACTGGGAAATAAATTTAATACCTGGAAAATAAACAGCTCAATATTGAATAATCACTGAGACAGAGATTAAATCAAGTAGGAAATAAAAAGATTTCTAGAAACAAATGAGAAAGGCAATTCATCAGGAAGGAAGAAAAAGCCTATGTAAATAAGTTATTGGCATAGCTTTAGAAATTGGAAAAATATTGGCTAAATGAGCCTAAAGTAGGCAGCCTAAGGGAAATAATAAAACATAGTACAAAAATTAATGAACTGGACATCCAGAAAACCAGCAATAACATACATAGGGATATGCCCTAAAAAAACAAAGAACCCAACAATGCCCAGAAACACCATGTGGAAAATCCCTCTGCATTTCTATGTTTATTGCAGCAATATTTACAATAGCCAGAATATGGAAACAACCCAGATGGCCAAGAACACGAGTGGCTTTAAAATAAAACAGTGATGCATTTCCAATCATATAATATCTAGTTGTGAGGAAAAAGAAGTTATGACATTTTCTTATACATGGTTGGGTATTATGCAGAGTAAAATGGGACTGAGAGGCAGGGTTATAATAAAAATAGTATGGTAATAATATTCAGAGATAATAAAGATGAGGGTCAGGAGGACTAGTCCATGTTAGGAAGCTTGCCACAAAGAGTGGTAAGTGCAGTTGGGGTAATGAAAAGTCCATTATAACAATGATAGCTGTAACTAATCACTCTATACAAGAACTGTTTTCTGTAAGTTGATAGGCATGGTATCCCTGCATTAACAATAATGCAAACCACAGTGTTGGCAAGTTTAAAAAAAAAAGAGAGAGAGCAGTAAAATGCATGGGGGTGGGGGTGATAGTGGGTGTGATGGGAGGGAAACTTTGACAATGTTGGTGGAAAATAAGTAATGGTTAATAGTGATGTAAAATGTATGAAAGAAACTCCAGCTTGATCAATTTTGTAACCACAGACCTTAAATAAAGTAAAAATTAAGTAAAATAAATTTATTTTGACCTGAATTTCTCTACATACATAAAGGTAGAATCAAAATATGCTTTTCCTCCCAGTTGTTGTATAATAGAACATGTAACACTAGTTTTTAGATTTAGGGAAGAAGCAGTTTTGGAAAGCTTATAGGTAATTAATTTTATATAAAGATTCTGATTAGAATAGTGAAAATTAAAGATATTAAAGGAGATAGTGCATACAATGAAAACAAAGAGCTCTTAACTAAGAGATGTGAAAAATATTTAATAGTCTATATAGTCTGAACAAGGAAAGTATTTATTTTTAGAGATTTCTTGAAGGAATAATTCCCAAATAATTTTTTAACATGATGGAAAAATAGCAAGGACTTTCCCAGTCTAAGAAAAGAAATAAGATACTGTGATGAAGGAAGTTTAAGATTTCTTAATATAATCAACCCTAACAATTAATAGTAAGACAATTTGTAATTAACAAGGTGAATATTAAAGATAAATACATAATCCTAAAATATCAAGAGAAGCTAGGAAAATTAATTAATGTGGAGAACAGATATTACAAAGTGGAACGAAGCAATAATCTTGACTGTCAAAAATTGTGGCCCCAAAAACAAAATTTTCAAACAATAAAAGAATGAAATAAAATAAAAATGGTAAGTAGCTTATATGTATTATGAAAACTCATAAGACTATTAGTAGATTTTACAACAAAAAATATACTTCCCGGAAAAGAGTGGCAATTTATGTGTAAAGTACTTAATGGAAAAGACATTCAAACAAAAATATTCTAGTAAGTAAGATTTTCACTCATATTTAAAAGAAATAGGGACTTTTAGACAGAAATGCAATGAATTGCTTCTAAACCCTTCAACAGATGAATGGCTAAAGAAACTGTGGTACATATACACAATGGAATATTATGCAGCTGTCAGGAGAGATGAAGTCATGAAATTTTCCTATACATGGATGTACATGGAATCTATTATGCTAAGTCAGAGAGAGAGAGAGAGAGAAAGACGCAGAATGGTCTCACTCATCTATGGGTTTTAAGAAAAATGAAAGATATTCTTCCATAATAACTTTCAGACACGAAAGAGAAAAAAGCTGGAAGTTACAGCTCACCTCATGAAGCTCACCACAAACAGTGATGAGTTTAGTTAGAGAAATAACTACGTTTTGAACTGTCCTAATAATGAGAATGTACAAGGGAAATAGCCTGTCTAGAGTACAGGCGGGGGTTGTATGGGGAGGAGGGAGATTTGGGACATTGGTGATGGGAATGTTGCACTGGTGATGGGTGGTGTTCTTTACATGACTGAAACCCAAACACAATCATGTATATAATAAAGTTGTTTAAATAAAAAAAAAAGTATTAAGGAACCTCTATACAAATAATACAACCACTTAGATGTAGTAAGATACCTAAGAAATAAAGTATGAAAGGAAGAATAATAATAAGACTGTTCATATGCAGTAACCTTTTATAACATATTTTTCTTCAAACATTACATGTACTTCTAATAGATGTTTGATATTATTTTGCTCAAATTAATATTTGTTTCAAATTATGTTTGTTTACATTTTTATTTTACTTTAATTCTGCGTAATATTATCCTGATTCTTCTATTGTTTAATAATTTGACATTGCATCCCAGATATGTTATATTTTCTGGGTCTTTACATTATATTTTATTTTTCTAAACCTTGTTTTTTCTTTATTCAAGATCTTATTAAATTTAGATTAAAACTGCAAATGTGTCCCTTGAGGAACAACACAGATTTTTACCCAGTTATTTTAGGCTTTACTAGAAAACTTTAACTTTTATATGTAACAATTTAGATGTTGCATTTAATCTAGATTTTAATAAAATATGTAGGAATAGTTTGTAACAATTACGTTATAATGTCCCATAATTCTTGGTTCTAGCTCTTTACTGCAGAAGTACATTAGATTTACGTTTGCTCCAATGTTCTCAAGCTTTTCACTAATTTTTGAAGACAATAAGATGCCCGTGTTTTCAATTTATTTTTCATACTTTCTGTGCTGAATATGGATCTTAGTCTAGAAACCATAAAATGGGAGCTTTCATTTTTACCATTTTTCTCTTCTAAACCTTAAAATCTTGCAAAATTGGATAAATTTCTGAATTTTCTAGAGTTCAGATAGTTTGAACATTGATTTTGAGATAATTCCTTTATATTTTGTAAAGTTTATAGTTGTTCTGTAAGAGTGTTAATGCAACGCTAATATAGGTATTTCACCATATAAAGCACTCTCAATTAAATACAAATCAATAATAATATAACCATATAAAACTTGACTTCCATTTTTTATCCCATATCCTAAGTTTTTTCATTTTTCCATATAGTATGAATAAAACCGAAGTCTAGGACTTTTGTTTTATGCTCAGGGTCACTCCTGATAACCTAAGGGAAAGCATAGTATATGGTGGAATTCAAATAGGTTCCAGTAATGTAGTACAAAGAAACTATTTAACCTTTGTAATGTCTTTTAGCCCCCTCCTTTTCCTAATTAATATTTTTACATAAACCGTTCACTGAGTTTTTTGTTTACATTAAATTAATAAAATTCTGATAATAGAAATTATGTTAATAAAATATGTCTATAGAGCATAATTTTGGAAAAAATATAGTAATGTTATTCTTCCTTTAGAAAGATGAAATTGTGAAAAAAAGAAAGAAAGATGAAATTGTGATGGTGCTAGAGTAATAGCACAGTGGTAGGACATTTGCCTTGTACACGGCTGACCCAGTAAGGACTTAGGTTTAATTCCCAGAATCCCATATGGTCCCAGAGCCAGGAGTTATTTCTGAATGCAGAACAAGGAGTTACTCCCAGGTGCCACTGAGTGAGCCCCCACCCCCCCAAAAAAGATAAAGAAAGATAAAATTGTGGACAGGAGATAGTAAGCTATACTATTAACCAACCTACTTGGGATTAGAACAAAGTACCATCTGTTCTACTTATCATTACCTGGTATAGCTTGGGTTCCCCAAGTGCTACCGGTGCTCTAAAAGGCACAGCATCATTGGAGTGACCATTATCTCCAGTACTACAGGATCCAAATATCATATTGACTTCAGGTCCTGGAAAACATCTTTTAAATTGATTGAGAATTCCTTATGGAGCTATGAGACATCTCTGAATATTGCTTGGGAGTCCCAAAGATAAAACAAAATCTAGAGACAAAATGTGTCAAAATTTAGATTTTATTTAATAAATAATGAAGAGAAAGTCAAATACTGGGTGATCATGAATCTGAGGAACATAGTTTACCACAATCAGCTATCAAAAAAACAACAAAACTTCATCTCAGACTTTGTAAAAGCTATATAAATTACTAGAGGAAAAAAGTATTAGTGAAGCATAGCTAGAAGCGACTTTGGGAATATAGGATGATATTGGGACTATGGTGGTCATTGTAGTAAGTCTTATATTAATATAGTGGAACAACTCTAAGCTTATAATTCTATACTACTGCACCATAAGATAAATCAATAGTAAATCAAAGTAGTGGAGGAAAAAGACAGTAGAGTCTGGGAGATAGGATTAGTGTTAAACAAAAGCGATATTCAGCATGTGTAGCTATGTTAAATCATAGAGACCCAGAATTGCTTGATGTGCTCCTGGGGTTTCCTTATTATAGTTGATACCTACTCTGGAGTATAAACACAAGTGAGAATGTTAACACTTCCTATAATAGCAGTACTGATGTTTTTCTTTTTTAAATAAAAATAAAGACATTAGAATCATTTCCTCTCAAAAATAAGGAAAATATATTGTGAACCACATAAAAATTTGACTTGAAATATTCAAAATGGCTAATACTAAACAAAAGTCTAAACAAATTTGTGGAAGAGATTGTTAAAATAAAAAGGAGCAACAAATGTAAGTCTATCACATATATTAGAAAAGCAATTTTCTACTTGGCTGTTACCTAAAAAGAATAAAAATGAGGCTTATGAAATATCAAAAGCATCCAAGAAAAAATAGGTATAAAAATGTACCAAAATGTAAATGAAGAGATAAATTATTGCTACTTTCATATAACATTATATATTATATAATATTATATATAACATAATATATTATAGCATTATTTATATTTACTATATATATTAAATTCTAATACTACATTAAAAAGATGTAGAAGGCTTGAAAATTAAGTTACATGCTTTGCATATGGCTGAATCTATTTCAACCCCAACTACTTCATTTCCCTAAGCACTACATAATATGACTTTGGAGGCCTAAGAGTCCCTTAAGAGTTACTCAGGTAATCCCCAACACCAAAAGGCCTGATAAGAACCATAACTTCAGATTCTCACATTGTGCCCCTTTCTGGTTTCCTGAGAATTGCTGTGAGGAGTCTCTGAGTCTTCTGAACATAATCTGGAACATCATACTTTGTAGCCACATAATAAAATTTTTAGAATTAGTTCAATAAAAATAAAGGTTACAAATTCAATACCCCTAAATACATATTTTGTTTTATACTCTAATACATTATCATAAAAAGAAACTAAGAAACTGACGATATATAAAAGAGCATCACAATAATAAAGTAGCTAAACTTAATTTAACTAAGCTAAAGGACCAATATATTGCAAACCAAAAGCTATTACTAAAATAACAAAGACTTAATAGTAGGTAAAAATATGTGAACACATGTTTGGAAAAAGATGGATATACAAAATATATAACCTTCAGAACTGAAAAACAACAAACACTAAGCTATCCAATCAAAATTTGTTAAAATATCTGAAGAAATATTCTTCTAAAGAAGACTTACAGGTGCTTTAGATAATTCAGGCACATTAAAATTTGTTCAGACACATATAATTAAGCAAGCACAAACAAAACCACAATGAGATATCACCTCACACCTCTAAGAATAGCCTATATCAAAAAAATTGAAAACAAATGTTAGTAAGGAATGTAGAAAAGAGAACACTGATACATAGCTGGTGGAGACATATATGGGTACAGTTGCTATGGAATCTACTATAGAGATTCAGCACAAAATATAAATATGGAAATACCATATGATCTAGAGAAAAGACTCCAAGACATTTATTTGAAGGGTATTGAAACACTGATCCAAAGAAATAAAATTATTACTGTGTTATAGAAATCATTTTTTGTAATAGCCAAAGTAAATAAAATTTTAAAAATGAAATAAATACCTATCACCAGAAGGAACAAAAGAAACTATAATATAATTCTATATCAAAGATATAGGTGGGGCCAAAAAGGTAGCACAGTGGTAGGGTGTTTGCTTTGAATACAGCTGAACCAGGATGGCTTGGCATCGCATATGTTCCCCTGTTAAGGAGCTATTTCTGAGTGCAGAGCAGAAAGTAACCCCTAAGTGCCATCAGGTGTGACCCAAAACTCAATAACAATAATGATAATAATAAGATAAAGCAATTATTAGCTCTTTTCTCTCATTTTGGGTATATAATAACTGCATTTAAAAAAAGTAAACAAAATTAAATGTAACAAACTTGATGAGAAAATTGGGAAATGGAAAGGGAAAGGCAAGTGCGACAAGTGTATACAGAATTTTTTTGGTGATATTACAGAGAATGAGCTATACATGTAGGCAAGTTGAACTACTCCATATTACTGTAAATGATGATGAAAATAATAATCATATTCAATTAATAATAATCAATACATTTTTAACATTTAAAGCTGCTGAGTATAGCAAGTAAATTTTGTTTATTATCATTTACATATGTGAGTCAAAGAACTACCATTTCTAATAATAAATTATATATAGGTTATATATATATATACTGGGGCCAGAGTGGTGGCACCAAGCAGTTAGGCGTTTGCCTTGCACACGATAGCCTAGGAAGGGACTGCTGTTATATCCCTTGGTGCCTATATGGTCCCCCAAGCCAGGTGTGATTTCTGAGCACATAGCCCAGAGTAACCCCTGAGCCTCACCAGCTGTGGCCCAGAAGCAAAAACAAAATAAAAAAATCTAGGTTCTGCATGAATCAACTTGTTCTGTATTCTATTTATATATCTTCTTAATAATTGAGAAAATAAATATGGATGGGACTCATGGGCCAAGCGGTCTCAGGAACATAGAGTGGAAATAAAAAATATCAGCCCTGAGTGCAGTTAGAGAAATAACTACACTGAGAACTTCACTGTGAGTGAATGAGGGAAGTAGAAATCCTGTCTTGAGTACAGATGTGTGTGAAGTGGGGAGGAGGGAGATCTGGGAAATTGGTGGTGGGAATCTTGCACTGGTGAAGGGGGCTGTTCTTTACATGACTGTAATCATACTACTACAATCATATTTGTAATCAGTGTTTAAATAAAGATAATTTAACAATAAAAAAATATCAGCCCTAAATACCCAAACCAATGTCAACAACAGTAGAAACAAGAGACCTAAACTATAGCAAGCTATACACAAAATGGACCTGTTATGCTAGCAGTCTAGGGTCTAAGAGGGAGGTATGGGATGCATGCTGGGAATATTGGTAGAGGGAATACTGGTGATGGGAACAGCCCTAATTCACTGTCACGATATAACTAAAATACAACTGTCAAAGACTTGTAATTCACATTGGTCTCAAGAAACAATAACAAAAAAACAATAAACATATACAAAAATCACCTAGGTTATGAAGTATTTGATAATTAATATTAGTCAATATTTAGAAAACAAAACCATTTAACTTAGAAGTTGAAAACAATAATGGTTATAAAAAAACATTTACTATGCTGATATATGAGGATTACTGTTAACAATGATAAGTGATAAGTATAACCAACAAGTACTGAATGCAAATTAGGAAAGCACCCTTGTTCTCACTGTTTGAATATTCAAATCTTCAGTTAGCTTGCCAGCAGCACTTCAGTTTTAACATACTCTCGGGAATTCATTAAGTGACATTAGGTTGTTTTTTTTTCAAGTTTTAAAACATTTACGCTGTGAATATATCATTTTATTTATTTATGGAGTTAAAAAGATTACTTATTGACATCTCCTAAAGGACAAAAGTAAAAGGAAAATTAAATAAAAGATTAAGAAAGAAAAGTAACAGTAATGTGGGCTGTTTCTATTAAAACCGTGAGTGAAGATGAAATTCCTTTTACTTGCTATTGTTGAAAAGGACAGTAGAAATTAAGAAGCCTAATAAGGGGCCGGGCGGTGGCGCTGGAGGTAAGGTGCCTGCCTTACCTGCGCTAGCCTAGGAGACGGACCGCGGTTCGATCCCCCGGCGTCCCATATGGTCCCCCAAGCCAGGAGCGACTTCTGAACGCATAGCCAGGAGTAACCCCTGAGCGTTACCGGGTGTGGCCCAAAAACCAAAAAAAAAAAAAAAAAAAAAAAAAAAAGAAGCCTAATAAAATGCATTTATACATCTTTGATGGTCCAGAATGTCTTTAAGTATTTTATTTATTAAAGGAGTAAGACTCTGCTTATAGCTAGCTTAAGACCATATATTCACATTCTATATTTCACAATGCATAATTTTAAGCTCATTCTTACATGAAGACTATAAACTTTGTCCATGGTTCACTTTTATGTCCTTTTATCCTTGGTTAATTAAAGAGAAAATTGGATTTATTTTTGTGGAGTTGATCTATTGTTTGTTTTTGTTCAGTGTTTAAAAAGACCACCTTCCCCTTTACACATACACCCACCACATTCCCTATCCTACTTTTCTGCTTTGTCTCCACATTTCTCACCATCTGGCATATTGGTTAATTTTAAATATTTGTTATTATTTATCTGGTTACAGTTTATTTCTTTCCACTCCTACCCTGCAGTATTCCTCTCCATAAAAACGTCGTTTTCTTGCTTAATCCCCAAGCCCAGGACAGTGTCTGCCACAATTGAAAGAAATGAAGAGAAAAATGTGATGGAAGTTAAAGAGACAAAAGTTACAGCCAAGGTAGATTACCTATTGGTGAACTGATCTAGATAGTTGAAAGGCATGGTTAAATGGTTACATTTCTTTGTGCTGTTGGGACCTGAATTCTGAACAAGGAGAGACGACATTTTGGAAAAGCCACATGGTAGGATTCTGCTTAGGTTCTGAGCAGGGAGAGGCACCATTTTTTTTTTTGGGAGGGGGGTTTGGTCCACACCCTGAGGCTCTCAAGGGTTACTCCTAGCTCTGCACTCAGAAATCGCTCCTGGCAGGCTCAGGGGACCATATGGGATGCTGGTATTCGAACCATTGTTGGTCTCGGGTTGGCTGCTTGCAAGGCAAACGCCTACCACTATGCTATATCTAGGGCCCCAAGAGACACCATTTTGTAAGGACCACATGGTATAAGCCACAGGTTAGGTCTTCACAAGCCTATTTCCATAGACCCCGCCCCTAGCTACCTGGCCAGGTTTCCTATCAGGGAAGGACAAGGGAGCAGTAGAAACCCCTAGACAAGAGTCAATCATTTTAAGGATCATCAAAAGCTGGAACCTCCCTATATCCCTTCCCTATATAATCTTCCTCATGACCTTGGGCAGGGCTCATCTCTTTAGGCCAGGCTGGGTGTTTTGTTGACAGACAGATTAAAGTATTAAACTTTATTCCAGTTGTGTGTTCTCCTCCTTCTACTCTGGAACCCTACAGTGCTTCCTGATGTACTTTTTGTTTAATTTTAATGAAATTAGTCTGACAAGAAAAGAGAAATTAAAATTGGATCCTTTATGACAGTAGACAATACCTCACCTGCTTCTCTTTTGCATATTTTCTCTTAACTTTCAAATACTGGAAAGATTTATTTGAATACTATCATAGATTATTATTTATGCATTTTTTAATTGGGAAGGCATTAGGCCACACACATATTTAATCCTGATTCTAACTGTGCTCAGGGATGATTCCTGATAGTGCTCAGAACTGAATGTGGTGCTAGGGCTCAAACCAGCATTAGTCATGCAGAAGATAAGTGCTTAAACTCCTATCTCTGGTACTATATTGCCAGTTGTGTTCTTTTTCTTTCTTTCTTTCTTTCTTTCTTTCTTTCTTTCTTTCTTTCTTTCTTTCTTTCTTTCTTTCTTTCTTTCTTTCTTTCTTTCTTTCTTTCTTTCTTTCTTTCTTTCTTTCTTTCTTTCTTTCTTTCTTTCTTTCTTTCTTTCTTTCTTTCTTCCTTCCTTCCTTCTTTCTTTCCTTCCTTCCTTCCTTCCTTCCTTCCCTTCCTTCCTTCCTTCCTTCCTTCCTTCCTTCCTTCCTTCCTTCCTTCCTTCCTTCCTTCCTTCCTTCCTTCCTTCCTTCCTTCCTTCCTTCCTTCCTTTCTCTCTTCCTTGCCTCCTTCCCTCCCTCCCTCCCTCCCTCCCTCCCTCCCTCCCTCCCTCCTTCCTTCCTTCCTTCCTTCCTTCCTTCCTTCCTTCCTTCCTTCCTTCCTTCCTTCCTTCCTTCCTTCCTTCCTTCCTTCCTTCCTTCCTTCTCCTTCCTTCCTTCTTTTTGTTTATTTGATGCTCAGGGGTTACTCCTGGCTAAGCGCTCAGAAATTGCCCCTGGCTTGGGGAGGACCATATGGGACGCCAGGGGATCGAACTGCGGTCACAGTCCTTTCTTGACTAGCGCTTGCAAGGCAGACACCTTATCTCTAGCGCCACCTCACTGGCCCTATGTTTTTTGTTTGTTTGGGGCCACACCCGGTGATGCTCAGGTTACTCCTGCTATGCACTCAGAAATTGCTCCTGGCTTGGGGGACCATATGGGATGCTGGGGGATCAAACCCAGTCCGTTTGAGTCTAGAGCTGGCAACGCAGATGCCTTACTGCTCCACTCCATGGCTCCGGCCCCTCTTTTCTTTTCTTTCTTTCTCTTCACTACACGCCCAGATAAGCATCATTGTGTCTTTTCACTAGGAGAACATTTTTCTTCTCCTGTCGAATAGGGGCTCTTTGAGAACATTAAATGCATAAATAAAACAGAAAGGCAGAGTAAAGAGAATTCACTCTGTTCTCTAACTGGGTCATTGGACTTTTTTCTTCAGTCTTAGATTAGACTTTTTATCATCATATCTCTTGGGTCTCTTGCTTGCTGACTAAAAATGTTGGAAATTCTCAGCTAATAATTTTTAAACCAGTTATAATAAATAACTACTTATCTGTTTAAGAACAAATACCTGTATTTCTGCCCTGCTATTAGTTTAATCTATCTACCACCTAATTGTTTTATTTCTTTATAGAAAACAGCTAAGGCTAATTATTGGAATTAATTGTTCTAGGATTTGCTAAATATGTTCTGAACGATGAAGAGCATTTTGTTGTTACTTTTATTGTTTGGCTTTGCATTTTTCTTAGTTTTATTTATGCAAAAAGATCATTATCCAGGGGCCGGAGTGGTGGTGCTAGAGGTAAGGTGTCTGCCTTGCAAGCACTAGCCTAGGATGGATCGCAGTTCTATCCCCTGACGACCCACATGGACCCGCCCCCTGCCAGTCAGAAGCGATTTCTGAGTGCATTTCTGAGCATCAAGGAGTGTGGCCCAAAAAAAAAAAAAAAAACCAAAAAAAACCAGAATATCAGGGTAACATTTTAAATACATAGTTATATACATATATATTATAAAATGCATTATTTTTATTTGCTAATGATTAATAGGGGCCTAGTGACAACACAGCTGTAGGGTGTTTGCCTTGCATGCAGCCAATTAGGGATAGACCAGGGTTAAATATCTGGCAACCTATATGGTCCCCTGAGCCTGCCAGAGGCAATTTCTGAATGCAAAGCTAGGAGAAACCCTAAAGAAACTGCAAAACTATAAAAAATTATGTATTGACAATTTTAACATATTTTCATTTTTGTTTGATTGTATCTATCTCATAAAGTTCACATAAAGCAATTAAGATTCAGAAAAACTACTAATGATATTATTTCCTATATTTTCTTTATAATTATAAAACCTGACCATTCTTTGCATTGCTATCTTAAAATCTTCACTCCCATCTTTATGCGAAAAGTTTTACAAAATTAATATTTCAATATTTAAAGTAACTTTAGTCATAATACATTTGGTTGAGATTTGATGTCATTACCAAAGTAGAATCTTCAATTCCATAATTCTTTAACCTCACTTAAGGTATCTGACTTCTATTGCATTGCAAGACACACGTACACACACACACACACACACACACACACACACACAATTATAGTCTGTTCATAAAATATAAACCCACTTCTCTCAGCACTCTTATATTATTTATAATATCCTCACTTAATATAAAAATGGCAATAGAACTAAAGGAAACATTAATTAATAAAATGGTTTAAAAGATGAAAAATATAAAGAAAATAAGATCAGAAACCACAAGTTTGGAAGAAATTTACTAAATTTTACTAAACAATTTCCAGGTACTAATGCAATTTGTCTTCTTAGTTACTTCATATGTAATAGTATAGTTTGTATTTAATAAAGTATAAAGTGTGGTATAATTTTCATAGTAATTTATACCGTATTTTCCGGCGTATAAGACGACTTTTGAAACAAAAAAAAGTCAACCGAAAATCGGGGGTTGTCTTATACGCTGAGTATATCCCGAAAAATGTTTCAATATGCTGCTAAACGAAAATTGTCTGAATATTGCCACAAAACGAATTTTCCAACTCGATCCTGCACCCATCACTGCAAGGCTGCTCTGCCTCTCTAACTCAGCCAATCCAAGCAAGCTTTTTATGCATGCAACTAGACAATGTTCTGGACCCGAATCTACACTGTCAAAAGCCTGCTCAAATTGGCCAGAGTCAGAAAGGAAGTCTATTACAGTATAACCTTTGAACCTTTGCTTGTTGTGATTGGTTCACTGTGGTACATGAGCACAGGAATACATGCAGCACATGTAGCACAGGAACGTTCTGTGTGATACTGCGAATATGGGCCTAAACGTATATTTTAACTGCAAAATTAGGGAGCCGTCTTATATGCCGGCAAATACGGTAACTTAAATGAAATAGACAAGTTTTTTTCCCCATTATCCACCATATAATATCACTTTAAACCTTCCTGAACTAGAGGTGGGATTTCTATCAAGAATTTCACTGGCTTGTTCTTTAAGCCTTATTGTCCCTTTTACATGTACTTCAATTACTTGTCTCTATGTCTCTTTGCTTGGATTCCTTCCCCGCGATAGGAGAAAATCAGTGTTCTCTCTTGAAAATGTACTTCTCTATCTCTCCTCACATTCCTTGTGCACTAAACTTTAAAACATTTTGTTATTGAATTGGAGACACATTGCAGTGCATTAAATGCTTGACTTCCATGCAACTAAACTGAGTTCCCTTACAATTTCATGAACCTTCATGAACATGGAGCCCAGAATTAAGTCCTGTGCAAGGCTAGGTGACGTCCTAAATTTCTTACCACAAACTCATATACTATTTTGTTTTTATCTTGGGGCTACACCAAGCCACACTCAGGGGACCACTTCTGGTGGGGATTGAGGAACCAGAGGGGTTCTGGGATTGAACTTTGAATATGAAGGCAAGTGCAATACTTATGGTATTATTGCTCCTGCCACCCAAATTATTTTTGTTACAGAAGTATTGTGTATTTCATAGGCTCAAGGAAGGAGAATTTTGCAATTACAATGTTGCTATTTACCATTTTAGGAATCAATAATGTTTAGCAATATTGGAACTTAAGAACAAATAAGATCTTTATTATATGTTATTTAAGTAATAAATGAATAATAAAAATATATTACTAATTTAAAATGTCATTTTAATAAGTATTAAGTAAGTACCTATATTATCTTAGACCATTGATTAATATTTTTTTACTTTCACAATTAAGTTTATAGTATGTTTTATGAAGTTTTTATAAAGCAATATTCTTTACTCTCAGAAGAAATTTTTTTTTTTCGTATTTGATGAAGAACATGTTTTTTCTTCTGATTTGGGGATTTTGAATCTCCAAGACTTTTCAAATATATTGAAAGTGATTCAAAAATTTGGCAAATTGATTAGCATAATATATAATGTATCTAAGAGATTCTAAGAATGGAAAAGACAACATAATTGGCTAAGGATAGAAATATAAACAATACCCTACTGAGAAATTATACTCTTATTTTATTCTATGCTCAAAATCAAGGTATAAATGATAAAAAGAGAGGATAAATTTACAAGGGGTAAAGATTATGTTCTTCAAGAGAGAGAATATGTTTCTTGTTTTTTTCTTATTCTAAAGACAAAATTGAAATATTATAAAAAAAAAGATGTATAGTCTTTAACCCCAGTAAATGTAATGCATTGGCTCAATATACATTTTAATTTTATAAATCAGTATTTACACATATAACTGCATTGTCTTATTATTTCTAAAGTATTTCTATTAATGGGCTGGTAATAGGCTTAGGTATATTGTTTAGGTATATGTATATTGTATATGTGTTTAGGTATTTATCTTATATGCAATCAATTCTGACTTAATTTCTGGCAACACATGTGATCCCTGGAACAATACTAAGAGTGGTTCCTGAACTCATAAGATCTGAGTACTGCTGGAAAAATCCCAAGCTCCTTCTTTGTAAACGAATTAATTTATAATTAAAATCTTTATTTTACATAAAGAACTTTCTCTAATTGATGCAATCATTCTACGTATTTTACAAAAAATTAAATAAAATAGGGGCCGAAGTAGCGGCACAGCAGTAGGGCATTTGCCTCGCACGCAGCTGACCTAAGACGGACCACATTTTGATCCCCCAGCGTCCCATATGGTACCCCAACCCAGGAGTGATTTCTGAACACATAACCAGGAGTAACCCCTAAGCATCCACCGGGTGAGGCCCAAAAACCAAAACCTCCCCCCAAAAATGAATAAATTATAGTTTTATCTAGTATTAAAAATAAAATACATTACAATAGCTGGAATCTGAGTTTGAATTATTCACTACTGGTAGTGGGCAATATTATAAAGATCTACGTTCTAAAAAGTTACTCATATAATTCACTTGAATAACTAAAGTCAATACCTTATTGGAAATAAAAATATAAAATATTACTATTTTAATCAATCATTGAGTTTAACATGATTCTAATTAATTAATAACAATATGTTAATGTAATGTGAATGGACAAAGTATATATCCAAAATTATATAGATTCATGTATTTCAATACGGTAATAGTCCTTCATTTCAAATTACAGCATAAATGCGAAGTTATTTTTGAATATCTCTAAACTCAATACAATTGAAAAATAAATTTTTAAATAGAAGTATCAGTAATCATACTGTGAATAAATAAATCCAGCTCCAGGGACATATAATAGTGTTCTAGGACATACAAAAAATGGTTGAAGTTTATGACAATTTAAACTAGTCTGTCATCCAAAAACTTTTTTGTAAAAACATACTGATATATTAAATCATTAAAGAGAAATTCAGTTGTATTTTGTCCATTTTATATATTTTATAACTCATCAGATTAATTTTTGAATTGCTTAAAAATCATTCTCTTCTTTTACACCTTGCAAAATGTCTTTTTACTAAAAATACAGAAAAACATAATATACATAGAACTTTGTCTATAACATCTATCTCACTCTCGAATAACAAATATGTGCCTCAAAAATGTACACTTCCTTTTATAGGATGTGTTGACTCATTGAATAGGCAACTTTATCACAACCACATTAAGTTGTTTTAAGCAAAATACTGAATTTCTTTTTTTCTTCAAGATAAAAATATTTTTTAATTCTATCAAGATATCCATTCGATTAACATTTTCCTTCTCATTAAAGAACTTTAAAATAATCCACACTTCACAGCTCAAAGTGTGGAATATGTCATTACACTAGCTGTCTAATCAAGAAGGTGTAAAAAATTTAATTAAACTAATAGCAGTCTTACTCAATTATTCCAAATATATTAAAATGCATGCAGTACATGAGATTACAACAATAATTCATATGTGATTTTACTTACTGTTTTGATCACTTTAGAGATTTTTTTTATTTTTTACAGATAGGTAGCAAAGACATAGTTAATTTCATATATAGTAAGGCATATAAATAAGAATGTATGTATGTGCAAGTATGTAGGCATATTATATCTTAAACATTGCTATGCCCAAAATTTAAATATATTGGATAAATAAGATGCCACATATGTTTTCACTGTTAAATCAAATTGAAATTTAACACTACATCTAATAGTTTAGAGATCACTGTCAAACCTTGTCTTGCAGAGAATATTACTTTGGACATTTTACTTTTTACTGCTGCTAAATTAAGACCTTTATTTTTAACAATGGCTAAAATCACCTTTCTTAAGCAGTCAGGATTAAAACTCCATGTTTAAGAAATAAATTTTCATTTTGCAAATAATTTTTACTGTTTTGACATATTTTATTTTTTCAATTCTCATTATTTACACTATCTGTTGCCTTGATTGTACTTTTATTCTTAAAAGTCTAAGAGTTTTTATAGGATTTGTGCTTAAATATGTGCAATTTTGCAAAAAAAGTATTTGTGTATTTAGCAATAGCGAAATATTACACGTTGTAGAAATAGGTAAAGTATTCCTGTTTTAAGTTATTTTTCTATAAAAAAAAGTTACTTTCCTTTCCTAGAGGCCCTTTAATATTCAAAAGGAGCAGGGGATGCAATATAGCTATAACCAATTTAGGATTGTTTTTCCTACATGGCAGATAATAATATGATCCTATGGCATATAATATACATCCATCAAAGTAAGGTTCCAGTTTCTTGCATGCTAATAATGCTATATTCGTATCTAGAAAAAAAAAAAAGGAATTTGGTTTTCACGAGAGGTACAGAGAAAATTTGGGGGGAAAACCACTTTTTTGTTTTTGGAGTACTCTTTTAATAACATAAAATAAGCATCATTCAAGCTATGTTCATTTCATAGCAAATTATGTCATGTTCTTAAGTTATTTAAAATTTACACTGGCAAAAAGAAAACTATCAGTGTTTTAACAATTATAAGAGTTTTAATTTTGAGAGTTAAATATTTTTTAGAAAGCAAAAAAAAATCAAAGAATCCATGTAATCAATGCTAAGAAGAATAGTAAAATAATTTTACAAAAGTCTACATAAAGGCTCTGTGTTAAAGTTGCAAAGAGATAATTGCTGTATCATATTTTAGCCTTATAATCACATTATTATAGATTATCTTGTGAAGCACTAAAAGCACATCATGTTTTACATAAAATATCTCCTTTGATAGCAGAGATGATAAATAAGAAAGATGTGTCCCTGTGTTATCAAGTCTTCATTTACCCAAACTAGTGTATTAATTCATCATAAAATATCAAGATTTCTTTTTCAGAGAAATAGCTGGGCATTCACATCACTATTTAAACCTTGTACTTTACTAAAAGGATCATAAGCTGCATAGGTCAATGAAATACTGCCTTATTATACCTCTCTCAAAGGTTCTTATAATTGCTAATATACAATCAGATTTTGATGTGAAGAGACTAGTGGCTAGTGGCTTCCCTCCCATAACATTCATAGAAGGCATAGTAATCATAGACTTCTTAGTAAAAATAAGCATTATTTCAGATGGGCCAATTGTCAGCTAATAGCAACTCTAGCTGTCATAGTATAATATATATGCTATGCTAATATTGTCATTGATGTTTGACAACTGTCATTTCAGAACGACTCACACCAGCTATATGCCTGCCAATCATGAAACATTGACTATAAGAGAGATCAAATACTAAACTGACATGCATTACCTGCCTTGATTAGATACCTAAATAGCATTTATTTTCTATTTTTTATTATATTTATAATATAAATTGTTATACCCAGAAAAAATTTTGCGGCATATAACAGAGGCAAAATATTATTGAGGTAAAGAACAGTCAGCATAATGTATTTGACAGGGAAAGTGGGCTGACCACTCTCCCTGTCAACCTCTACTGGTTTAAAATATCTTTCATATTATTTAACTGGTAAAATTTTTATAAATATTGGAGAACAGTAATGTGTTTACAACAAGGACTAATTCATTGAGCATCCTAATATATTGTTACAAGCCAAAAAATGATTTAATTAAAAATAATAATAAATCAAAGTTAAGCTTTAATTTAAACTTTTATAGTGCAGGAATATCTCTTTTAATATCAATAATTGTGGCTGGTTCAACAGATTCATATGTAAAATTAAAACTTTAAATAAAATATGTATATGGTTAAAATAGGAATATTGCTATTATTTAGGCAACATCCATTGGTGCTCTGTGTCTCTGAACCCAGAGATTGCTATTGGCAGATCAGGGGAACTATATGGTTGTTGTACCTGAAATTGAACCAGAGTAGGCCACATGGCAAGGCAAACACCCTATTCCCTATACTATCTCCAACCACAGTAAAAAATTTTTAAATATGGCTAACAGTTATATTTACTATTTAGCTTAATGTATTACTGACTAATATTTACTGTTATGCTTTTTAGAGATGTAGAGAATATTAAAACATTGTATGGGAAATTTTTAAATAGTCAAACTTAAAATTAATAAGCTTTTTAACAAATTACAACAAGATAAGGTCTCAGATTTGATAAAGGTTTTATTCCTTTTAATTTTTAAAAATGAGATTCTCTATTTTGCAATGCTATTTTAATAAGCATTTTGTTAACCAACTAGTTACTAAGTGGACAGGAAAAGGGTAAAAATAAGGTCAAACATGCTTTATAAAAATGTAGGCCTGTTGTCATCCTTTACATTTTAGCATAATAAACAGTGATTAAGCTTGATTAATGGAAAGAAAAAACAAAAATTCTAGATTGTTCTTTATTAACTTTACTTTTCATGATTGTGATGAAAGTACAGTATAGGGGTCTGGAGTCAAAGATACTTATGAAAGCAATGGAACTTGATATGAGATTAAAATTTTTCTTAAAAATTCTTGACAATATGCTTAAGGGTGAGAAACCCTGTATCTCTTAGACCAAGGGAATTCCCTTTCTAATCTCTTCAATATATATATATATATATTTGGGTCACACCCAGCAGCGCTCAGGGGTTACTCCTGGCCTACGCTCAGAATGCACTCCTGGCAGGCTAGGGGGACCATATGGAATGCTGGGATTAGAACAACCGTCCTTCTGCATGAAAGGCAAACGCGCTAACTCCATGCTATCTCTCTAGCCCATCTCCCCAATATTTACTGTGCTTATGCAAAAAAAAAAAAAGCACAAATAGGATTTTTTTTATTGTTGTTGTTTCTTGTTTCTTTTTTCTTTTTTTTTTTGTGCGGTTTTTGTTGTTGTTGTTGTTGTTCAGGACTGTGGTTATTGTTTGATTGTTATCTTTATTGCTGTGGTGCTTTCCAGGTTCTTTTGTTTGATTTCTTTTGTATTGTTTTTATGTTTTTCTTTCTTTTTCTATTTCTTTTCTTAAATTGATATTTATAGCCTCTAGAAGGACTCCTCCCATTTTTTGTGTGCTTGATTTTTGACCCCCCTTTTATTTCTTTTTTTCTTTTCTCTAATCAGAACCACATAACTTGAACCATCTTGTTCTGCCTCACAAATTGAGGGGGAAATAATGGAGGGTACCAACACCAAACAATTGTATGAACATTGAATAAAAATAAAAAAATGATCAGACTTAAACAACAAATCCAAAGCCAACAACAATAGAATCGAAACCCAATCTACAACAAGCTAGACACAGAGTGGTCCACTTATAATAGCAGCCCAGGGGATCAAAGGAGGGGGATATGGGATGCATGCTGTGAACAGGGATGGAGGAAGGACAACATTTGTGGTGGAAATGCCCCTAATTCAATGTCACTATGTACCTAAAATATTTTTTAACATATTTTATTTTATTTAAACACCTTGATTACATATATGATTGTGTTTGGGTTTCAGTCATGTAAAGAACACCACCCATCACCAGTGCAATGTTCCCATCACCAATGTCCCAAATCTCCCTCCTTCCCACCCCACCCCGCCTGTACTCTAGACAGGCTTTCCATTTCCCTCATACATTCTCATTATTAGGACAGTTCAGAATGTAGTTATTTCTCTAACTAAACTCATCACTCTTTGTGGTGAGCTTCATGAGTTGAGCTGGAACTTCCAGCTCTTTTCTCTTTTGTGTCTGAAAATTATTATTGCAGGAATGTCTTTCATTTTTCTTAAAACCCATAGATGAGTGAGACCATTCTGTGTCTTTCTTTCTCTCTCTAACTTCTTTCACTAAGCATAATAGATTCCATGTACTTCCATGTATAGGAAAATTTCATGACTTCATCTCTCCTGACAGCTGCATAATATTCCATTGTGTATATGTACCACAGTTTCTTTAGCCATTCGTCTGTTGAAGAGCATCTTGGTTTTTTCCAGAGTCTTGCTATGGTAAATAGTGCTGCAATGAATAGTGCTGCAATTAATATAGGTGTAAGGAAGGGGTTTTTGTATTGTATTTTTGTATTCCTAGGGTATATTCCTAGGAGTGGTATAGCTGGATAATATGGGAGCTCGATTTCCAGTTTTTGGAGGACTCTCCATATCGCTTTCATAAAGGATGAACTAGGCGGCATTCCCATCAATAGTGAATAAGATTTCCTTTCTCTCCACATCCCTGCCAACACTGTTTGTTCTCATTCTTTGTGAAGTGTGCCAATCTCTGAGGTGTGAGGTGGTACCTCATAGTTGTTTTGATTTGCATCTCCCTGATGATTAGTGATGTGGAGCTTTATTATGTGTCTTTTGGCCATTTGTATTTCTTCTTTGTCAAAGTGCCTGTCCATTTCTTCTCCCCATTTTTTGATGGGATTAGATGTTTTTTTTTCTTGTAAATTTCTGTCAGTGCCTTGTATATTTTGATTATTAGCCCCTTATCTGATGGGTATTGAATGAATAGTTTCTACCACTCAGTGGGTGGCTCTTGTATCCTGGGCACTATTTCCTTTGAGGTGCAGAAGCTTCTCAGCTTAATAAATTACCATCTGTTAATCTCTGCTTTCACTTGCTTGGAGAGTGCAGTTTCCTCCTTGAATATGCCTGTAGTCTCAATGTCCTGGAATGTTTTGCCTATGTGTTGTTCTATATATCTTATGGTTTCAAGTCTGATATCAAGGTCTTTAATCTATTTGGATTTTATCTTCGTACATGATGTTAGCTGGGGGTCTAAGTTCAATTTTTTGCAAGTGGCTAGCCAATTGTGCCAACACCATTTGTTGAAGACGCTTTCTTTGCTCCATTTAGGATTTCTTGTTCTTTTATCAAACATTAGGTGATTGTATGTCTGGGGAATATTCTCTGAGTATTCAAGCCTAATCCACTGATCTGAGGGCCTGTCTTTATTCCAATACCATGCTGTTTTAATAACTATTGCTTTGTAGTACAGTTTAAAGTTGGGGAAAGTAATTCCTCTCATATTCTTTTTCCCAAAGATTGCTTTAGCTATTCTAGGGTGTTTATTGTTCAAAATGAATTTCAAAAGTGTGTACCTAAAATATTATATGTGTGAAAATATCTGTGAAACATTTGTAGTCCACTTTGGTCAAAATATAAATTATTAATTAAAAAATTAAAATGTAATTTTTATTAATCTATTAATTTACTATTATATTAATTTTATAATAAAATACAAATTTATTAGAAAATTAAAATAAAATATTTAATATGTATTTTAGATACATTATATTAATTTGTCCTAAAAATCTTATAGTAGTGTAACATTCCTTAAAAGGAAAAATTTAGATTCAGATTACAGACTTTCATTCTCAATGGCATAAATAAAATCTAGCTAAACATATTTCATCCCAACTCCTTGTATCTTTACAAATATATTTACTGTAACCTATAGGCTTCCATTTGTATGTTAACATTTCTTCCAAACTTAATATATGCATAACAATTTTTAGGTATCCCATCCAAAAAGATATGGCAGAACTATTTGATAGTTCTGAGCAAGGAATTTTAAATTATTATAAAATATTTTAAAATTAATTTAATTTATCCTACATCTTATTGCAAAAAGAGTTCTTTAATCTTAAAATTATTTTACTTCAATTTTGAAAGAAATACCATTAAACTACAATGTCATTAACTTATTTGTGATGCCAACTAATATGCATAATGATTAAAATATTAATTATTTAAGGTATATGCATACACCTCTATCCTCATGTACAAACAAAAAGAATTTAAGTTTTTAGATTTTTAAAATACATTTATTAAAATAAAATGTATTATGATTGACATAATTAATCACAATACATTTGTTTCAGGATGACAGGAAGGAAAGTTATCAAAAAATATAAAGAAAATAGGAGATCCAAACTAAAAAATAAAGAGAATTGGAAAAAGAAAAGGAGAGTTCATTAGCAGTTATATTAATGACAATATTTTTACATTTCAATTTTAGAAATTTATATGATATATTTTATAGTTTATTTATACATTTTACTGAGTTGAAAATATTTAAAATAATTTTATTGTGAGAAAATAGTTAACTATGTCTCAGTGCTAAAACATTAATAAGTAATTCTAGAATATTATTAATACATGTTATAATTTATTACAAAGAAAAAATTGTAAATTTATTACAGCCTAAATCTCATATTATTTTTAATTTTAAAATTGCTTCTCATAGGTTGAAGAAGATATACTTCAAAAATCTCACCACATTTTTCCTTTTTGCCTATATTAACCAGAAGTTGATGTATTCAATAATGAAGAAAAGTTATGAATATGTGTGACTGTTTTGTCTTTGAAATTGAACTAAAATTGACTAATATATGTTTATATAAATACATAAATATAATCAATCATTGTTCATATAAAAGTCTCTAAAGCATAATCCATATTTTATTGTTTATAATTTTATACAAAAATTAAAGTGCAATCTTAGTGCTTCTCAGAGATTAACCTAACTATAATTATGTACGAAACTACTAGTGAATAAAATCTAAAATGGTAGACCAGGCAGGATTTTCTCAACTCCATCAATACAGTTTCCCAAGAGAACTCTAAAAGCCTCCTTTATTGATTCTCTACTCTCCTTTTCCTTAGCATCTTAAATTTCATCAATTCACAATCACTGAAAGCTTTTTTTTTCCAACTTCAATTTCTTAACTAATTTATCCTAGTCTTCCTTGCTTCCCCCAATGCCAATCTTTCACAAAGTGCTGTCATCTCAAGCTTCTTAATAGCTTCCATAGTTATTTTCTCTTATTCATCTATTACTTAGTTCATATCTGAACTCATCAAACTACCATTGTTCCCCATCTTCTGATTTTACAATCAATCCTATGTAATGATACCAAAAAGATAATCTCTATTTTTGTTTATTTAAACTTTATTTTTATTGAGGTAACATTAGTTTGCAAAAGCATAAATGACTATATGATTTAGTAGTAAAATCTTTTCACAACACACGAAAATTGCAAGTAGCTTCCATTCACATTTTATTGGAGTCCACTTCTTATACCTTATTAGCACTGATTCTGTGTCAGCTCAGGGTTTGCTTTCTTGGTTTGTTTTTTTGTTTTGTTTTGTTTTTTTTTGGCGTATTTTTTTTGGGGGGGTGTCACACCCAGATGCTCTCAGAAGTTACTCCTGAATCTGCTCTCATAAATGACTACTAACAGATTAGGGGTACCGTATGGCATGCTGGGAATTGAACCTCGATGGCCTGCTGTGTGCAAGGCAAATGGCCCATGGGCTGTGCTATAGCTCTGGCCTAAACAGCGTTTGCTTTCTGTGGACATAATCTGTCTCTTAGTTCATTGAGTACCACATATTATGTGGCATTATCTGTCAACAAGTTACTACCTGGAACTTCAGAATTGGTCATTCTGTTAACTGATATAATGTCAGTGTTACTCTCCAGTTACCTTTATTGCTTTAAAAATGGTTGAGAAAACTTATAATGTATATGGTACTCAAAATAATCATTCATTTTATATATTGTCTATTTTCTGATACTACTTTATCATGTGTCTCTTTCTAAATAGAGGAAAAAATTAAACAAGTTACCTGTATCTCTTGTGGTGTCAGGGTGACTGAACTTGCTTACTTTTTACACGTTTCTTTACTAGCCCAATTTCTCCCTATTTTCATGTAAAATCATACTTCCAGAAAAAAAATCATATTAGCATTTCTTGTTAGATCTAAGAAAAATTCTTATAATTCCTAATTTCCTTTTTTTGTTGTTTGTTTTTGGGTCACACCTGGTGGCATTCAGTGGTTACTCCTGGCTCTACACTCAGAAATCATTGCTGGCAGTCTCAGGACCATATAGGATTTTGGGAATTGAACCACCATTCATCCTGAATTGGCTGCATGCAAGAAAATGTCCTAGCACTGTGCTATCATCTGGCCCCCTTAATTTTTTTTAATAATGGCATTTTACTAAGTATTGTTATGGTTAAAAGTGTTTGACATGTTTGTTTATATTTTTGTCCTTTCCTTAAGGAATTATATTCTTTGCTCTTAAAATTTTACTATCATACAATTAACTTATCTAAAGGTCCATAAGGTCCATAAAGAGAATCAGTAAGATTCCTTGCTCTTGTACTTTTACATACTTTTTAAAAATCAGTTTATGTACCTTCCATATACTGTGTCTCTATTAATAAAAGCATACAGTTTACGATTTATACTGACAGAGGACATGCTTCAGCATTTTATAGATGCGTTCTGGTTCTACTATCAAATCATAGTTTTGAACTATACCACAAACATAGTTCAAGTTTTATCTACTGAAAGCCAGGATCTAACCATAACCCTGATATCAGATAAAATCGTTCTTTGCACATAATCAATGAAAATTAGGTTATTACTGTGGTTTCATATTCCTCAAAAAGAAAATATTCTCAAATTATCTTTCTAATTTTATCTAATGAGTATCACTTGCTGTTGATTAGATCAGATCATATCAAAAACTTACAATCTAATTTTGAGGCTGATATCAAAAGAATTAAAGACATAAAACTGGAGGAAAGAAAGGAGAAAACCATGTCCAGAGAATATATCAAGTAGGGGTCTTATCTTACACTTGACCCACTCTAGTCCTAACACTACCATGTGTGATCCCTCAGAACAGAGTCAGGATAAGCCCTAAAAAAGTACTGGGTCAAGCCTCTGAATAAAAACAGCACAAACACAAAGACATTATTACCATTATGGCAGTTATTATTACATGTAGAAAACAATTACATATATTATTATATAATATATATCATATTATATAAGAAATAGATTTCATATATAAATACATACATATGTAAATGCATATATAAATATAAATACATATAAATACATTTTATATGTAAATACATTTTATAATTAAAATATTGTGATTATAAATATATTACAATTACACATATTATTAAAATTATATTATTATAATTATGATAATTCCAAAGTTACATGTAGTTCAAAAGTATAATTGTAACTTTAAATTCAACAGTTCAATTTAAATGTCCAAATTGAAAAGAAACATCATAAATTCACAACTACATCCCATAGATCATAAAATGTTTACAAAATGATGCAAAAGTATAATTATGTACAATTATACATTCTTACTTATTTTATTTAACATGCAATTACTGTTATTTAATTAACCATTTAATATGGGGTTGTAATTTAAAGGTAAATCATACTAAAATGCCATTAGATAGCTTTCATGTTTAGTATCAAATTCGTAAATTAAAAAAGTTAATTATGTGGTCAAAGTAAGATTTTCTACTTTGATATATAAAATTTGTGAAAATAGTTTATTCAGAATTTTAAGTCTTAATATATTTAATATTATTTAAAATAATTATATAAAAAGTCTCTTAGGGGCAGGAGCAGTGGCTCAAGTAGTAAGGTGTCTGCCTTATGCGTGCTACCTAGGAAGGACCGCAGTTCTATCCCCCAGTGTCCTATATGGTCCCCTAAGCCAGGAGAGATTTCTGTGTGTATAGCCAGGAGTAACACCTGAGCGTCACCGGGTGTGGCCCAAAAACAAAACAAAAAAAAAAAAAAAAAGAAAGAAAAAAATCTCTCAATAATCATATACATCTGTATTCTTTCAAAATAAAAATGCACCTCAAGTCATTTTTTGAAACAGAAACCATGATCAAATGCAAGCCGGTAATATTTAAAGCTATGCTTTAAAATATAAAATGTTTGGAAACTGAGCAAAAAAATTATTGTTCCCTCATTGTAGCAAATACTAATAGGGAAAATAAACAGTATTAAATAGAAAATACATGTCTAATAATGTGCTATCTTTAAAACATAGCAATGGAGCATATCACTAGTACTTACACCATTTATCTGATATGTTTTTATAGTACTTTCACACTCACACTCACAATAATCTAGTCACTCCAATTTGGAACTAAGAAACAATAAGAACCTTTTATTTTATATTAAGAAGCACAAGAAACAGAAATTGCCTATAGTCTAATGACTAATGATGGAAAGAACAAAATCAGCCATATAAAATTGTCTTACTCCTGAAATTAGTTAATAATGTATCAAGTTGCTGCTTATCTTTGCATTAGAATATCATTATGTCATTCCTTGAAATCATTCTGTTGTTTATATATAATCTTTTCATTCCCAAACTATTTGAAGTTATATAGTAAAAATAAGATAAATACCAAACACTGTGGACATAAATTGACTGTTCTTTTTTCTTTTTCTTTTTTTCTTTTTGGCCATTCTTGGTGACACTTAGGGGTTGTTCCTGGCTATGTGCTCAGAAATCACTCCTGGCTTGGGGAACCATATGGGATGCCAGGGGATCGAAACATGGTCCATCTTACTCAGTGGCATGCAAGGTACTGCTGTGCCACTGCTCCGGCCCTGACTGTTCATACATCTAATAATGTTTTATTGTGTTACATGATGATTTCTTGAGAGTTACATTTGTTTGCTCTCACAAACTATGTCAAAACAAATAAAATAAGTGTTGGGGCCATAGTGGTGGCGCAAGCAGTAGGGCATCTGCCTTGCATGCGCTAACCTAGGAAGGACCGCAGATAGACCGCCCTGTGCCCTATATGGTCCTCCTAGCCAGGATCTATTTCTGAGAACATAGCTTGAAGTAACCCCTGAGCATCACCGGGTGTGGCTACAAAACCAAAAAAAAAAAAAGAAAAGAAAAGAAAAGAAAAGAAAAAAACAGAAAACAAATGAGTTTTAATGTTTTCAGTGATAGGCTGGTAAAGCACTTGCCTTGTATGGAGCCAACCAGCTTTGTTTTCTAGCATCACATAAGGTTTCCTGAACTTCGTTAGAAGTGATTCTTTTTCTCCCTTATGTGTGAACCCCACTATTTATCGCAGCACTCAGTATAATAGCCAAGTCTTGGAACCAACCTCGATGCCCAACAACAGATGAGTGGATCATTAAGATGTGGTATCTATACACAATGGAATACTACATGGCAGTAAGAAATGATTCAATCACAGACTTTGCAGCAACATGGATGGACCTTGAACATATTATGTTAAACCAAGTAAGTCAGAAGATGAAAGATAAACACATAATGATAGCACTATTCTGATGAAAGATGAAAGATAAACACAGAGTGATAGCACTATTCTGAAGCGCCTAGAAACTACACCATATATACAACTAATATTCAAAGATCAAATAACAGGACTTAACAGGGTAGAAACTCCAAACATTGTAATACCACACATATACTGGGCAGAAGTGCCCAAAACACATGAAAGAGGAACATCATAAACTCTTGACCACATATTAAACTATAAAGAAACCAGCAACTGCAGAAACAGCAGTGTAGAGTGAACAGGTATGTAATCAGTCTGTTACTGCAAAGGCTCATAATAATCTCTTAGGGATCTTATACAAGGTTACAGGTAAAGAAGACCATGGGAAATCACTGACTACAACCGAAGCATTTCAAAATAATAGGTGTTAATGCCTTAAGCTTAATATATTTAAAGTAACCTCTCAGCTTTTCTGTCCACAGGCATTCTTGGATACAAAGGATGGACAACCTAAGATGGCATCTCAGAGCTAAGCCACACGAGATACCATACCCAGGTTGAGTTACAAAATTGTCTGGACAAAACTTTTTTACACACCCTTTATCTCTAGGGCATACCTTCTTTTAGGACCTGAAGCATATGAACAGCCAGACCACCGAAGCAGCAACGGTGACCTGCAGACTTATACTACGGGGCCTACTCATCGAACATATTCAAGCAAAATGACGTGCCCCCGTTCTTTTCACCTCTCTTCTCACTACTCCCTCTTCCTTTTTTTTTCCTATTTAATCTTATTTTCCTCTTTCTTCCTTTCTGCCCCTTCCTAATACTCTCCCCTATCTCCCTTCCAGGAACCCGACTACTCCTTCACCCCTCAATCCCATCCAGATTTTCCAATTTATTAAAACTCTTCACCCTCAGTTCTTAATCTATTAGGCATCAAGACTGACCTCCTACCCCAACGAACCAGTACCCAGCACCCGAGCAAAGGGACATCCACTCAAATCCACACCTCGTCCCCAGCAGGAAAAGACAAGCAACACCCCTACTGACTCATGCTGTGTAGCTATCCCTACCAACTTATCCTTAAGTGTTGCTGGATACCGGACTTAGCCCTAAAAAGGACTCCCAATGCAAGGACCCCCCCCCAATCTTTTAACAATCTCAGGAAGGGCAGGGTGTGCGACGAAAAGGTGCCTGGGAACCCACACCCCACAAGAAAATCTCAAAAGGCAATGGGGAAACCTATACTTCCATCATAAGACCTGTATAACACTACCTCTTTATTTTTTATTTCATTTTACTTAAAATCATTTTTCACTATACATATGTGAGCAAATATATATTTTTTATTTATTTTTTTGGTTTTTGGGCCACACCCGGCACTGCTCAGGGGTTGCTCCTGGCTGTCTGCTCAGAAATGGCTCCTGGCAGGCACGGGGGACCATATGGGACACGGGGATTCGAACCAACCACCTTTGGTCCTGGATCGGCTGCTGGCAAGGCAAACACTGCTGTGCTATCTCTCCGGGTCCTTATTTCTATTTTTAGGTTTCTTGGGTGTGTGACTTGTTTCTCTGTTCTTTACACTTCCAAATGCAACGGCAATATAATGAAGCAACATTTCTTCCTGCAAAGGCACACTAAAAAGGGGAAATCCCACGTATATAAACAAGCTCTTATCTACTAAGGATAAGAATTCATACTTACTTACAATACAGGGGAATCTCCCACCTTGAAAATATGTCATGTGGATCCATCTTAGACACCAGAAGATTATACACCGATTGTCCAGACTTGAATCCTGAACCCCAGACATAGAATCGACACAGTTCTTCACAACAGCTACAGGAACCAAAGCCCACCTGAGACATCCTGAATACTACTCGATCTCCAACATGTGCCAGTTCTAATATGATATCCTGACAACGAGGAAATTGGGAACAAATGGACATAAGAACAGGTTAACCTACTTTACCAACTAATGATAAAACAAAATCGGAAGACTTACCACACTATGGGCTGTGCAAAAGCCAAGAACGTGATCTATAGATGACCGACTGATAAAACCATGACCGTACAGTATGTATTCTGGGACCAACAAGAAAGCCCTAGTCTAGGGTTTGGTCTACGTCCTGCATAACAATCATGACTTCCAATTCCAGAGTCCTGACTGAGGCAATTGCAACTGAATGGGTCATCTGGAAACATAACGAAAGACGATTTCCAAGACTCCATCCAAGCTTCAGTGCAAGGGCCAAGACCACTAACCACAGAAGACAGATTAAAATGACATCGAGGAAACAGAACTTCTAAAATCACAAAAAAAGTCTTCATCATAAGTTCCACTCCTTGACCTGTGCACAGACTGAGACCTCTAGATTTAGAGGCCTGTCTTTATCATCCAGATCGGAACAGAAGTCTTCCATACGCCACAAAAACACCAAGGGGAGAGTAAATGAACATGAAAGGAGTCTATAGATAATCCTATGACAATATAATCCAAGGGTAGAGAAACCCTGTATCTCATAGGCCAAGGGGATTCCCGTTACAGATGACCCCAATATTTAATGTGCCAATGCGGGGGGGGGGAGAAAAAACACTAAATAATCCTTTTTTAATTTTTTAATTTTAATTTTTTATTATTTTTATATCTAGTTTTTGTCGATTTCTTTGTTTTGGGGTAGATATTGAAGTAGTTGTCCATTTTTTTAATTATATATTTACTTTTTCTTTCTTCTTTTCTCTCTCTTTGCACCTTGTCATATTTTCTATCTCAAGACCATGGCAACTAACTATGTGGTGCATATTTTTAGTGCTACAGTGTTCACTGGATGTCTTATTTGATTCCTCTTTTTGAACTGTTGTGGTGTTTGACCTTCTTTTCCCCATCGTCCCTCAAACCAAGGATGAGAGCCTCTAGAATGACTCTGCTCATAATAGGCGTAGTCGATTTTTACCCCATTATATTACATTTCTCTTCCTCAAACAAAACCACATAACTTGAACCTTCTAGACCCGCCTCCCAATTAGAGGGGGCAGTAATGGAGGCACCAAGACCAACAGTTATAAGACCACTAAGTAATAAACTAGACACAGAAGGGACCACGCATTCTAGCAGCCCCTGGGTGGGGGGGAGAGTGGAGGATATGGGAGGCAGGCTGGGAGTGGTTGTGGGAGGAGAATTCCGTGGTGGGAATTCCCCTGATTCAATGTAAATATGTACCTGGAATATTACTGTGATTGATATGTAAGCCACTATAATTAAAATAAAAATTATATTAAAAAAGAACAAGGTTAAAAAAAATAAAGAAGTGATTCTTGATGGCAGAGCCAATAGTAATCTCTGAGTACTCTTGGGTGTGAATCAAAACCCCAAAATAACCAAACAATTTAGGTTGTTATACTCTGTCTTGGCATTAGCCACATCCTATAGAATGGGTGAGCAAAGGTTTATCTTTATTTAAAGACATCCTCTATTCTGTTGTTGCACATAACCCAAATCCCTATAACGTTATAGCACTCCACCATGCATTACTTTTGTCCTTCTTTGACACAATTTCCCTTCATGCATGATCTTCCTTCTCTTTTTCTTGTGAAGAATCCTACATTCTTTTTTTTTTTTTTTTTTGGTTTTTGGGCCACACCCGACACTGCTCAGGGGTTACTCCTGGCTGTCTGCTCAGAAATAGCTCCTGGCAGGCACGGGGGACCATATGGGACACCAACCACCTTTGGTCCTGGATTGGCTGCTTTCAAGGCAAACACCGCTGTGCTATTTCTCCGGGCCCCTACATTCTCTTTTTAATCATTTATTTCTATTGTTTTTATTTTTATTTTTATTTTTAGTTTTGGGGAACACACCTGGCGGAACTAGGGTTATATCATGGCTCTGTGTTTACATATCAATCTTAGAAAGGCTCAGGAATTTCTGTGTCACTTGGAAAATAAAACCACGTAAATTTTATTCAAGGCAAGTGCCTTATACACTGTGCTAAATTTAGAAAAACAAAACAAAACAAAAACTACAAAATTTAAACTATATTTAAAGCCAGCTTGACTATTTTGGATTATATATATATTTAAATTTGTGTAATGCATTCTCTTTCCTGTGTTCAGATATAATAGCATTTATTCAATTTCTCAAGTGATATATGTTATATATACATATACATATATAGAAGAAAAACTAAGTGCTAAATGAAAGAATGAAACCATACCAGACTATGAAGCTTCTAAGATAATAATAGAGATATAGTATTAAATGAAAGAGGCAGGAAAATTCTTGTTATATCTTTTTGAATATTTTCTGCTTCAGTGTAGAGAAACATTTTCAACTGCTATATCAAAACACCACTAGAGATGATAATATGTAAAATATCCTTATTTTATTTAACCAGAAATTACAATCAAGTTGTAGAATTAATACTTTGCTTTGGTTTTCTTTCTATATTGCATTAGATAAATATCTGGATGAGTAAGCACACACATATAAAGCTCACTAGGTAATAATTTTAAATGTTCTAACTCATTAAAATTACTGGAAGAAAAAATGTTCTGTCCTCACTCTTTACTATTAATGATCTTCATTCAAAGCTTATATATCATACATGCCACAATGAAGATGTCAGATACTAAAATGTGCTATTTGGGGATTTAACTAAATTTGTAGATTAATCTTCATTATATTCTGTTCAAAATGAGGATGGATGACTTTTCATATAATTTATTCTACTGGTAGAAGTAAGACTAGTCAATGTAAGAGACTCTGAAGTACTGTATATGTAAATGCATATACTTCTCACACCAGTTGAAGCTCTATCAAAAATATAGACTGTTGTTTTTTGTCCATGAGCTTGTCAAACCCTTTGGAATGCCAATAAGAAATGGAAAACTACAGTCTGAGGCTTGGTTCAGATGGGTCTCAAAAATAAATTTTGAGTTAATAAACTAACAAATTTAAACAATTACTAAATGCGTGTTCAAGATGTCTACTCATATGTACCAATTTGTCACTTAAGCACAGATGTGGGACAAGCATAACTTCGTAGACATTTTGGAAATAATGTTTTATATGTTTACACACACAAACACTCAAACTCAACTTCATAGTTTCCTGCATACCTTGGATACAGACTGATCTTCAGACTTCACCATCGTTATAAACTTTGTTGCTTTCATTACCAGTAACTCTTAGGGGAATTTCTAAAAGTTTGAAATATATTTTGAAATCCTCATTTTAGCTTATTCATTTTACTCTTAAAGTATTTAAAGGAGGGTTATTTAAAAAAGCAAACTCATTTTCAAAAAAAAAAGGTATTATCAAAGTTTTATTTATAATTGTCAAAACTTGGTAGTGATAAGATTACCTTCATTAGGAGAGAGATAAATCAATCAAGGGAGATATATATTATCTAGTGTTATTCAATGATCTATCAAGTTATAAAAGAACATGGAAAAACCTTAACTGAATATTATGAAATTACATAAATTAATATTAATAGGCTGTGCATCTATAAATCCACCAATTTGATAACCTATTAAAGGGCAAAACTATGGGAATAATTAAAATTTAGTTATTATGAAGCATTGCGGTCAGAGAAAATGTGAAAACAAAGGACAGAGCTTTCTAAAGGCAGTATTATATCAATAAATGATAAAATGATGCATATACGTCATTACGCAATTGTACATCCCACAGAATATGCATCACTAAAAGTAAACATTTAGATATGTAGAACATTATAATAGTATCAGTAGGAATTCTTTAAATGTATCAAATACAGCATTTTGCAGATAAAAGTTAATAGCAGAAAAAGGCTTTATATGTTGTATTTATGATAAAATATGTTAAAAAAAACTCTGTTCCTTCCATTTAATTTTTCTTTGAATCTAAACCTACACCGTAAAAAGGAAGTTTAAAATTAAAGGTGGTAAAAAAAACTGATATTTTAACAAAACAGCAAAAATGAGGCAAATTATTAAAATCAACAATGGAATCAATTTTTAATATTAATGGAATACCATGCAGTAGCTAATATATTGAAGTCATGAAATTTGCCTATACATAGATGGACAAGGAGACTATTATTCTTAGTGATATGACTCAAAGGTAGAAAGATTGTCATAGAACAATATCACTCATCTATGGGTATAAGAAAAATAAAGACAATATCCAGAGATAATAGTAATGAGATCCAGGTGGACTAGCCCATGATATGAAGTTTGTTAAAAAAGAGCAGTGAGTGAAATTAGAGCACTAATAATACTGTCAATTACCTTGTCAATGGTAGTGTAAGAAAGAGCTAGAATGCCTGTCACAGAGAAAAGCAAGTGGTGGGAGTAGGGGAGGTAAATGGGGGTACATTGATGGTGGTAAAAATGCACTGGTGAAGAGTGGTGTACATTCTATAACTGAAATCAAACTAGGAACATTTTTGTAACCATGGTGTTTAAATAAAGAAATCGTTAAAAAAATAACTAGACTAAATATATTTATTCAAAGTATTCCAAATTGATAGCTCTTTTTCTGAATTTCTAGATACTATTTAAGATGCTGCCAATTAGACCTGATCAACACTAATGTGATCTTCCCAGTCTGATTTTCAGGTCGTGTAGCATAAAATTAAAAAGCTGCTGATACAAAAATTATCACAGCTGGATATTAGAAGTTGCTTCAAGGATACTAGCTTATGTATGACTGCTGTGTGATTATTTATACAAATTTGATATTTTAATTATAGTTTTATGGTTATTTTCAAAATCGTAAATAATTACATGATAGTTTAAATCTACTGTATTGATCATTAAAATATCAACCATAGCTTTGTTAAAATAAAGTGGCACATCATCCTTAAAATGTTTATTTATGTTGTAGATTATTGCATTTTATTTTATCAAATAAAGAGACAAAATGTTTGCAGAGAACATCTAGAAAAAATGTATTACCTGTAGCATATTAAAGATATATTAAAGTTCCAAAACATAATCTATTCAAAGTAGCACAGTATCAAGTATGCCAATATTTAGAAAAGTTACTCAATTATTTTATGTTTCTATTTTCTTTTACTTTAATTTTTTATTTATTTACTTCTGAGTGCCTGGGTTTGTGTGTGTTTAATAGAGATCACTCTTTTCATTTGGAAACTGAAGATGTCAGGACATTTTTCAATCTTAAGAATTTATTGGGATGAGCATTAAAATCAAGAAAATTAAATTTATGAATATAGTACTTTTTAGTTTGTTTAAATTATAGCTTCTGTTTCTTTAATTTCTGTTAGTAAGTTATAAATTTTGTCTGTATTGTAGTAAACTTTAAGGTTTTTTTTTGTTCACAAAATTAGGTGTTCCTTAAATACTCAATAAGTTATAACAATATTTCCCAAGACTGCACAATCTTTACTTTTGTTGTCAATTGAGTTAGGTTTTAAAGTTACTACTATGAATTTTTAAAGAGAACTTTTTCAAAATACAATTTGTTATAAAACATGCAGTACTGCCATATAAATCATATCAGTATAGATATGAAAACTCCAGAGAAATATTTTAAGCAACAGCTGGAAACTTGCTGGTTTATTTAAGGGAAGATTTTTCTGGAGAACTTAGTAAAAAGAAATGGATAAGGATTTAGGAAAAAAGAACAGATTATGTATAATAAATATGGAATATGTATAATAAATACAAGGCAAGATTATAGAAAGGGTTTAAAATAAGGTCCCACTGTAAAAGCATATTTATTAAATATGGAATATCATACTCCAAACCAACACACAGTGAGAAAGTAAGGTTAGATAGAGTCTCTCATCACAAAGACCAAATATAAGAAAAATAGCTATTGTAATAAATCTGTCTGGAGTAGACTATTTTCTGAAATTAGATGGAATATTAGGTTCCAGAAGAACCTAATTTTATATGGTGTTATTTTCATGAACATCGCTCTAGAGCTGCTAGTTTTTCTATATATTATAATTTAATAGACGGGTAGTAAAAAAAGAATCACTGGATTATTTATTCATTTATCCACAAGACAATAAAGTAACACTGATGTTAAATTTATTGGTTTTGTTCTCTAGGCTTACTAGTGGTGCTGTGCTCAAAGATCACTCTTAGCAGGCTCAGAGGCCCATAAGTAGGGCCAAGGATTGAACCCTAGTTGACAACATAGACCAGTGCTTTCCTCATTGTACTATTTCTCCAATCCCCTTTACACTCACATTTAATCTATACTTGAAGAAAAGAGTAAAATATCTTAGAGACAGAAAATATGGATGCATTCATTGTTTCCTAAAACATAATAGAATTTCAAATTCCATCATGTTCAAACTGGATCTTTGCTTTCTTGCTCTTTAAATTAGTGTCACATTTAAATAATAGCCTTTCAATAAAAAAATGTCAGTTATCTTTCAATTATTTCATTTTTCATAAAAAATTTTATTATTAGAAAAAATAAAACTACCATCTTAAATTTTGCTTTTGAAGACATCTGTAATGCTATGAAATCAACATGATATCTTTCCTTGAGATCATAACATACTAATATTTTATATGACAGGTTCGTGTTGAGTTATTTTTCAAATTAAATTTCTTTCTTTTTAGAATGCTTCTTTGCTCTTTTGTGATCCAAATGACTTGAGTGTATGTGAATTTGTAGATACACAAAAATGTACATATTGTTTTGTTGTTGTCAATTTTATTTTTAACCAACCTTGAATTATTCTGTCAAAGTTTCCATCCCATTTTTGTAACATCAAATCATAAACGAAGTATCATTTCAATCTGTGCTCAGTAATTTAAATTGATCAGGTCCCAATAGGTTCAAGACTAATTAATTGGAAAGTAAAGAAATATTATTAAGGTCGTGACCTTAATATAAGTTTAGTTCTGTTTCTGTCTTCATTGGTGTAGAGGAGTGATCCTATACATTGTATAACACATTTGTTTTTGTTTTCTTAGTTTCTAAGGAATTTCAGGTTTTCTCATGTTTTTTCCTGAATAAGCAACATACCGTACTAGTGAATAGAGAGGAAAAACTGGTAGCAAATAGTGAAATGGGTTCACTGGTATATTTATAGTCTTATGTAAAGTAACAATTGACCTCAAAACTTGTAGAATAAAAATAAAGATAAAAAAGACAAACACAACGTGAATATAAATAAACTTAGAAATAAGCATTTACTTATGCAACAATAATTATATATTATTTCAAATAACAAGCAGTTAAAACTGTTAGTTATATGTCCTGATTGTGTTTTCCAGGGAAATAACAATACAATAACATATTATATTAATCAAAATGTACCATTTGCTGTATTTTTATATAATATAAAAATTGTCTTGCATTGGTAGGTATTCTATGATAAAATTATTGTATCTGCTATGAGTCACTGTACAAGAGGTAGATAAGTCTCGGATTTTTTTTTTTTGGTGAGGTATAGAAAAGATATTGCTGAATAGAATTTACATGAACTCTATGCTGCAGGTCACTCTTATCAGGGATCGGGAATCATGATGTGCCAAGGATTGAACCCTGGTTTTATGCATAAAATGGTATGTTTCTTCCAGTAAGTCACCTTTCCCATGAACTCTGAATGCTCTTTTTATTAAGAAACATATGGTAGGGCATTTGCCTTGCACGAGGCTGCTAACTTCAGTTTGAGCCCATTTATCATATTTATATGGTTGCCCTAGCACTTCCGGGACTGATTTCTGAGGACATAGTCAGGAGTAACCCCCGGCCGGTGTGACACCCCTCAAACAAAAGAGATTAAAAAAATGTGACTAAAATAAGAAAAATAGTTTGGTGAGGTGATAATAAAGTTAAAAAAGTAAAGTCAATGCTATAGGCAATCAAAACTATAATATCACTCCCTCTATCTGGTTATTGTAAGGATGAAATTTTATACACTTACAATACTTAAATATTGTCTTATATTAGGACAGTTAATATTGACTTAATTCCAAGAAGCTGATTCACATGGAAGCAGGAAATATTAACATGACTTACAGTATATATTTCCCTAAGATGTTGAATTGATTCACCACACATAATTTTCATAAATGCAAAATTATAAAAACATAATACTGTTTTATAAGGATCCACTGTGTTATCCTAATTAAAATTTACTGACATATATTTTAAAATTATTTTTTACTTATGGAACATAATTATATTTTATAAGATAAATAAGAAGACAAAGAAGTATGCTGTTCAATCTGAGAAATTTGTAAAAGGGACGAGTTTGTGATATTTATTAGAAATAGTTCCCTATTCATATGGACTGAATGAAAACAAAGTTAGTCTATAATATGTTCACAAGGAAGCTAGATATTCTTCTATTCCAGTCACATATACTGAAAAATTAATGAAACCTGAAACATAATTTTCCACCTCGTAGAATCATCTGATAAGTAATGTCTGATGATAAATTTGGTTTATGGTGAAATGCTAGATTCAATCTATGGTAGTAAATCTTCCAAACTGACTTCTCTTTTAGCCTGCAAGCCAGACTCAATATAATGTTCACTAACTGTCCCTTGAATCAATCCCAATTTAACATACTAGTATCCCCTGTAAAAATTTCTTTTATATGAGGTCACAAAGAGTTCACATTAATACTGAAAAAGAAAAATTCTGAGTAAGGTAATGGAAATTCCCTTTCAAATACATTTCCTTACTGCACTATATTCATTTTTACTTGAGGTTACTTTGCTTGATGCATATATATTTTTCTTTGCTTTTAATGCAGATAGATATTTCCAAATCAAATAAGATTTATTACTAAACGGCTCTTGGTGAGGTGTACTTGCTTTTCCTTATGATTTCTCTTTAATATTAGCATCCATTATTTCTAAATAGAATGCTATTTCATAAAGTTCTTGACTTCTGACAATGCAAATAGAAAGAAATGTAGAAATTATAATTACAAAGAGCTATTTAGCACACGTTCACATGAATGATATTTGTATTATCCCTTGTAGGAAATCCTAAACTTAATTTTATTAATTTATTTATTGTTATTTTCTCTACTTGCTTTATTGTGTTTAAATTAATAGACATAAACACATTCCTAATTGGGATAGTTTTTGGCCTGTATCTCAAAATTCATATTTCTGCCAAGTTTAAGATTACATAAACTGAAGTTAAAGGTCAATATTTACCTCATAAACATTTAGCAAAACATTTTTATCATTGTCTTAGATGACAGCATACTCAGAAAAAAGAATGAACCAATGAAAATTACCATTCAATGTGAAGATTTGCTATTACATATTCCAAATCATTTAGATTGCTTATTTCTGTTACATTTTATTTTGAATATTCGTTTTGGAGTGATTTAATTTATATACAACTTAGATGATTTCATAGTAGATAAATCATATTTTAAATATAAAATAATTACTCACAGAAGGGACCAAATGAAACATAGTTCTACAAACTTAGTTTACTGGAAGGAACATTTTATAAACATAAATATTAAAGCATATTTTGTTGGAATTATGCAGTTTTACTAACATCTAATAAATAATTTATTTGGGGGAGAAATGCCAAAATTATTATTGATTTTTTGTTAATTCACTTATGCTGATATTTTAGAAGAACTTATATTATTGCTAAAATCTAGCAATCAGGAAATAGAGAGCCTCTATAGTAGTGTTTCCCCAAGTAAAAATAAAGGTACTCTGGAGAGCAATAGAACATTACAGAGGCTGTGGTAGTACTTTGGGTACAATTGCAGTGTGTTTTCTGTGTATGTAGAAAGAAAGTAGATTTTCTTGTGATACTCTATAATTTTTTTTCCTTTAAAGGAAGTAGATATTAAGCCCTGTAAGTTTGGTAACTTCTGATATATAGAATGAACATTTTACTTGAAATACAGCACTATGGAAAATTAATGTTATATAACTCAAGATTAATGCTTAAATTCATTTTATAACTTTATTAAGTGTTCCATAATTTAATGAAAAACAATAAAGATCTACAAAATAAAAATATAACATAAACTTCCAATTTCAAAAAAATAAGTGAAATATAAACCATGATGTCCTCTGGTCATTGAAACTTCTTGAGTAAAATATTTTATTTTAAAATCAACTTATGTTTCTTGAATTATTTTTGCCAATTTAATTATCATCTATGAGAAAGTCCTTTCTATCATAAATTTATAACATGGTATAGAAAAGGCAGATGGCTACAGTTGTTCTTGTTTGAAATTTTATCATTTGTTTTAACAGAACTATAATGTCTGAACATTTTAAAATAAATTTTCAGGGATTTAATGTTCCAGTGTCAAATCCAAAATCAATATTAGCATTATTAGTTCAAAGACTTAAGTTTCTCTCCCTTTCTCCACTCTTCACTCTTTGCAAATTAATGTTATTCTAACTTTTACTTACAGTTTGGTTCATATATTTACAATAATGTTGATTTTTATTGTTTATATATACATAATTAGCTCATATTTAAACCACTAAAAATTAAGTCCTTGATCCTCATGTTTAATAACAGCACAAAACTAGTGAGGGCTTGAATGAGTAATTAAAGTGTTCAACTGAGCAGATACATAAAGTGTAAAAATTATTTCGGACTATTCAAACTATACACTGAAAGTCTCCAATAATAGGATATTATTTTGCAGAAAGAAGACAAAGTTAGAAATGCAATGGGAATAAAGATTAATTATAGGGTGTAAAAGTATTAGTTAAGCCTATAAGTTAGTTTATAGAGAGAACATGGGTTTTATCAATTGAAATGCATTAGAATATTGTTTGAGTTATACTATTTTATTTTAAGAATTAAATCATTTAAGAACAATAAATATTACTGGGTTCATTTTAAAAGCAGGTGCAGTGATAATGCAAGTCATATGAGAAAGATCTATTATAATAGAGGGTTTGAAACCATTTGACATCTGCAAACCAGCATGAATCCATATATTGGTTGTTTAAAGCACAGTCTTAACTATTTTTGTGGCAGCATAAGTGGGAAAATGTATTAAATATATATGTAAAAGATCAATATTCTCAGCAATCAAATATATATGGAATAAGAAAGAGCAGATATAGTTTACTTACAATTTGGTTGTGTGGCTAGAAAGGACAATAGTATTATTAAAACTGATATGGTGATTCTGGACATGAAGGGCACATGAGAGCAGTGGCTAACCAAATGCAATACAATTAATTCTAGCATAGCATTTACTACATCATGCCTAAAGATCAACATAGATATCAAAGAAAAATCAAGGAAAACCAAAAAGATTGAGCCTGGAGTGATAGTATAGTGAATGAAGTGTTTGCTTTGCATGAGGCCAACCCGACTTTGGTCCCAGCATTCCATTTTGTTTCTCAAGTTTGCCAGAAGTAATTTCTGAGCTTAGGAGTCACCTCTGAGCCCTGCCAGGTGTGGTTCAAAAACCAAAAGTAAAAACAAATAAGGATAAAAGAAAAGTAAGACAAAATAAAATGTATGAATAAATGAAAACAAAAAAATATCTTCTTCCAAAATATTATTTCTAAAGAACATAAAAATGAAACCTTTGATTGGTAATAATTTTATTTTTGTGTTTGTTTCTTGGCACCCCATATGGTCCTCTGAAAATACAAGGAGTAGTGACTCCTGACTATTGAGCCACTCTGGTTGTAGGAAAAAACTCACTTCAACAACTCCACCACCCCACTAATAAATGTAGAAATTTCACAATAAAGATTACAACAGGAAGTATCTAATAAATATTAATATCACGATGTTCAAAGGTAAGTTTTCTAAATTAATCCCAACAAGATAAGATAAACTCTTAAAACAAGTTTATTTTCCTGCTATTCAATGGGAAAAGGAAAACTGTTGTGAAGATAAATTGTTTAAAATGAAAAAGAAGGAAGCTAAGAGTCACATTGCACAGCTTTCACCTAATAATGTGGCAGCTTGTGTCATCTTTTAAATGTTGAAGGGAATGAGGTAGAGAAAGAGATGTAGTTTTATAGAAAGTAGAAAGGTCTGGAATTGCAATTCTGTGGAATGTTCAAGGGAATCAGGAAGAGATGAATGTAAGAACTATTCTGCAATAATGCTGGTTTGGCTGGACTTTTTATTAAAACAATTCCTTTGCTGTGACAACCTCTGCAGAGCTAAAAGATGAAATATTCTGAAACATTCCTATTTAGAGGTACCCAAAACACTTCCCAAATACCTATAGAAAATCATACAGTATAATTACAAATATTTTCATCTACAACATGAAATTATAGTGTTATTTGCCAACTGAGAAAATATTAAATAATATATAATATCAGTATGTCTATGTGAAGATCTCAGATATTTTATACTTCTGGCAGGAAGCATTTGATCTTGATGCTTGTTTTACTGATACAAAAATGTTATTCTCTAGTCACCGTAAACTCAAAAGATTTTTAAATGTCAAAGAAACAAATGGCTTCAAGATTATATTTTTAAAAATATTAATTAATGAAGAGAAATATAATGAACAATATCCATAACATATTTTTAGAATTTAGGGGCCAAGTTTTGTGCCATAAAAATAAAACAATTGTATTTATATATTATCCAGAATATAAATGGGAGTGTCTACATGCATAAGGGAAAATATAACAAAAATTTTATGTAATAGTCACTTCTGTTAAGCAATATAACTTGTGGAAATATACTGTCAAATCTAAGGACATGAAATATATATAAAATCTGACATGGTGACATAGAATTAAGAATTATTAAGAGAGAGAAAATGGGGGCCAGTGAGGTGGTGCTAGAGGTAAGGTGTCTGCCTTGCAATCGCTAGCCAAGGAAAGGACCACGGTTCGATCCCCCGGAGTCCCATATGGTCCCCCCCAAGCCAGGGGTAATTTCTGAGCGCATAGCCAGGATTAACCCCTGAGCATCAAATGGGTGTGGCCCGAAAAAAAGACAAAAAAAAAGAGAAAGAAAATGAATTGAGTCTCACTCATCTCATGTTATAATGCAGCACATATTTTTAGTTAAAGGGAATTTTTAGAAAAATTCCATTGAAAATTAAGATAAAATAATATTTTATACAGTAATCTAAGGATATCTAAATGATTAAAGTTTTTACCCAAGCAAATAAAATCAAAGATAAATAAATAGGACAATTATAAACTAAGAAGTTTCTGTTACATAAAGCAAACGATGACCAGAATAAAAAGATATGTCATAGACTGGAAAAAAATATTATCTACTCCTCTTTGGATAAAGAGGTGACATAGTTTGACATAGAGTTGAAACAGTCAAAGCACTGATAAAATTTTACAGGAAAAGAAATATTAAAAAATGGGGGGACTCCTAAACAAATACTTCCTCAGAAAAGTCATAGAGATATCCATAAAAGGTGTATAAAATTCTATGTATCATTATCATCAATGAAATGCAAATGCCACATATGTACACACACAAATGGATATATATTGTTCATCACAAAGAATACAAACAAAACTATGGAGAAATTTATTACTTAAATTTTGAGACCAGGGGGCAGGAGAGATAGCATGGAGGTAGGGCATTTGCCTTTAATGCAGAAGAATGGTGGTTCAAATCCTGACATCCCATATGGTCCCCCAGCCTGGCCAGGAGCGATTTCTGTGTGTAGAGCAGGAGTAATTCCTCAGCACTGCCAGGTGTGGACCCAAAAACTAAAAACCAAAAAAATGTTACTTGTATAGAGTTGTGGATAACTTAGATTTGGAACAATGGCAGAAGACAATTCAGGTATCTGTTTCTGTGCATAAAAGCAAATGTAGTTTTTATTTTGCTCTATTCAAACAAAAGCAATAACACTGAAACATAATGGCTCCACTTGCCTTTTCTTGTTTTTTTTTTTTTTTTTTTTTTTTTTTTTTTTTGTTTGTTTTTTTTATTTTTGGTTTTTGGGCCACACCCGGCAGTGCTCAGGGGTTACTCCTGGGTGTCTGCTCAGAAATATCTCCTGGCAGGCACAGGGGACCATATGGGACACCGGGATTCGAACCAACCATTTTTGGTCCTGGATCCGCTGCTTGCAAGGCAAACGCCGCTGTGCTATCTCTCTGGGCCCTCCACTTGCCTTTTCATGTTCTCTTCTACTGTCATATTTATCAGGCAAAAATTAGTAAGATAATATGCATGCACTTATACATAGTAAAGGTAGGTTTATATGAAATATAGAAAATTAATATAACATATTTTAATAAAATCTCAAATATATTTCAACTTATGATATATACTTTTTATTTATGCATAAAAACTACAATTATCACTTACTGTTTTACATATTAGGATAACATTAAGAAAATGTCATTAATTTAGTCAAGAAGCCAAGTATATTAATTGCCAGAATAAAAGATTCTATGTTCTATGTCTATTCAAGGATAATTCTTACTCAATGGCATCTGGCATGCTCAGAGGGTTCATTCTCTCTAAAGGGGGAGGGAATCATTTTACTGCATTATTATCACTTACTAATATTTCATGCATCACTAAATTTAGAATACCTGATAAATGTTTCATTAACTTAGTAATCTTTCTATTTAATGAAATACTGTTTGCTCATATCTTATTAAACATAAAAGAAATCAACATGTTTTAAAAATGCATCATGTTTCATGTCAAATGATAAAATATAGGCTCAGCTTCCTTCTCTAATTGTCATATTAACTTCCTGATGTGAACTATGGGCAATCTGTAGTCTTGAAGTCATGTTATTGTCAATAATTCAGAGATTTTCAGAATGTGCGCCACGGTTATTTATTACTTTATTCAAAACCTTCCAGAATTTATAGTCCTTAATCGTTAGTATATATTTTATGAATCTTAAGTATGCAAAAAGTAAGTAGAGTCCAATTTCAGCCCGATTAAACTATATTGCCCTTGCCAAGAAAGAGCTATATTATTAAAATTTGATCATATATTTTTGTCACTTTGTTTGGCTAATGTACTTCTTTCAATCCATGCACCAATAAACTTATAGAATTATTTAGTAAAATTGTATTGCAACCTGTTGTGGTAAATAACACTTAAATATTTTTAGTAAATACAATGACTGTTTTAATATTAAGTTTTATTTAATTGTTAACAGATACTGATTTTGAAGTACTAAGCATTATTTGATAAGTAAATAATGGTTATTTACTTAGATTTGATTTTTAAAAAATTGCTTTAATCCTTTTAATTTACACAAATTTATAAGGATTCTGAAGGGTCATAACCTGTGTTCTTAACACAGATGGATTTTTATAAGTGTCACTAAACACAATCTGATAAATAATGCTACAGCTATATTCTGAGTCAGAGCTTGTTTATGTTTTAATCTATCACATATAAGAGGCTTACAAGCTATTTATACGTTCTTATTTTGTCACTTTTAATCAATTAGATTCACTTTACATCTTTAAATTCCTCGAGTAGAAAAATAATTAATTAAATATCCATACATTATTCAATAAATATTAATTTGTGGTTCAATTATGAACAAAAGACCATTTTGATTATTCTAGGGCCAAGGAGAAAATAAATCATTGTTCTGCTTGATTAATTCTATTTGCTTATTTCTACAGTTCACTGGTGAAGTAATTTATGAAATGGCTGCAGTTTGTGATTAACAGATGTCATTATTCTATTTCACATGAGGAAGTGACTCCAGTGGTTTTTATGACTTTTTTATTTTTAATAATAAAATGGAGCAAACAGAATGGAAGAAAGTCTTAGTCTTAAGCAGATCTCCTGTGCTCATATTTTGCCTATTTTACTTTTCCATTTGTTTGTCCTTGATTATTTATTATTCACATTTTGTTAAATATGAACACATTATTAAAATATTTCTATGATATTACTGTTGTTGAATTTGCTTTGCAGGTAAAGGGTTGTTGGTTTTGAGGCAGTGTTTCTTTGTCATACCAAGCACATTGCTCTGGAAACATAGAATGTGTGGTATCAAACCATAGACACATTTAAGACAGTAGCTTGTACTATCTTTCCACCTCACATGATATACACATGATTAAATTGCTATAATTTAATGATTAATTTAGCACCTAGATTGTATATTACATAAAGTAGGTGCTATTAAGCTATCACTATCTTTGTTATTGATAATTTGTCTACACACCATTTCCATCATTATATCTTCCAAATTATTTGTGTTATTCCCCAATTAGAAATTTTACCCAGATTAATAATTTATTTTTAATATCTATATATTTACAGCCACATTTTAATTTTAAAGATATTTTAAAATACTTCTCCTGAAACATGATTGGATTACTCATTTGATCAAAATTACATAAATTTGAGTTGAACTCTAATTATATGTAGAATAGTACAGGAATTTAAAACTTCCAACTCAGTTTACTTCTCTTTCCCGGTCCATTTTAGGTTTTAATTTTGTAGGTAGTACTTCAGCATTATTTCTTATAGAATAAAAATGAAACAAATATAAAAACATGTTCGAGAAAAAAATAAGTGCTTCCCATAAACTACCATTTTTAAATTATTTTATACATTAACTCCTTAAACTTTATATTTAGTCAGTAAGACTAATTAAAACATTTTGTATTTAAATATTATATGTTAATAAGTTATTATTCTAAAAATAAAAACATAACTGAGAAACTAAGATAAACAGACAAACCAGCAGTAAAGTCTTCTTTGAAAGCCCATTTACAACCCAGGTCATGCCATCACTAAGGGAACAAAAAACATCATGACAAGATGATATTTTCTTCCAGCCACCCTTGCTTGAATATGCTCAGCCACAATATTAAAAAAAATGAGGCAAATTGACAAGTTATAGGTCTTTTTTGTAACTCAGAAGAGTCATCTCAGTCTAGGTTAGTGCACTCTGTGATGAACAAATTTCTACTAATCAATAAACCATACTGCAACATATAAAAATCATCACCACAATCCAACATTAACAATGAGAAAGCAGAACTGAATCTCACAATGCTTATAAAAAATGAAGATTGCATTTTTGAAGACCCAACTAGCATCAGTCACTTTGTTAGTTTCTTTGACAAATATCTTAGAGATGAAATGCTAAGGATATTCAAGAAACTCAAAGTAAATATAGAGTTGATAGTCAGGAAGAACTCAAGAAGGTATGAAAGTAGAAATGAGAAAACTTTAAACAGAAATGACAGAAGTAAAAAACTTGGTAGGAGAAGTGAAAAAGTCACTGGAAATTCAAACAAGAGAATAGCAGCTATTGAGGACAGAATCAGTGAGCTCAAAACTACAAAACACTTCAAAAAATAAAAGAAGAAAATGAAAAAGACTCTTAAAATAAACAAACAAAAGATAAATAAAATCCTAAAAATAAATTCACAGATTAAAATAAAACTTTGGAATAAATTCAACAGAGACAACAGGAGTATGATTAGGTTCCCAGAGATCCAAGAAGTGACTATCAAATGTTTTATTGCTGAAAATTTGCCAAAGATAAAGAGTTCTCCATACATCCACATATGGACGCCCAAATAGTAACAGATAAAAGAGACCTAAAAACACACAAAGACACATCATAGCATTTAATCACAATATTAAAAATTATAGATAAGGATAGAATACTGAATGCAGTAAAACAAACAATAAAATCCTATACCAAGGAGCAACCTTATGATTTAGATTAGAGCATATCTATGATAAACAAACCTTCAGAAAAAAATATTGTGGCAGAATATAGTTAAAAAACTTAAATGAATGATTCACCAGGAATACTTCACCCAGACAGAATCTTATTCAGTTTTTATTTTTATTTATTGATTTGTTTTTGTTTTGGGGTCACACTGGCAGCACTCAGGGATTTGTTACTCCTGGCTCTGCACTCAGAAATCACTTCTGGCAGGCACAGGGATATGGGATGCCGGGATTTGAACCACCATCCGTCCTGGATAAATTGCATGTAAGGCAATGTCCTACCTCTGCGATATCTCTTTGGGACCATTTGGGATGCCAGGGTTTGAATCTGGGTTGATCCCAGGTTGGCTGCATGGAAGTCAAATGTCCTTTTACTGTGCTATCACTCTGTCCCTGAAGAGGGCACCTTAAGGCAGGACATTCCATAAACAGACCAAACTTCTACAAAATATAGCAAAGAAACCTATGATAATAATCTTTGTCAACGTCAATGGACTAAATGCATTAAATAAGAGGCACAGAGATGCAAAATGGATCACAAAATTAAACTTAATCTTCTCAACCTCCAAGTTTAAATAGTCAATTAACTCAAAGTTGATAGACTCAAAGTCAGATCTAGGAACACAATCCTTCAAGAAAACAAAACCCAAATCTCAGACAACGTAGATCTCATTATTAAATAGATTTTAGAGACAGAGTTATTTCTTAATTATCAAGAGATATTCATATCAGGATTAAATCACACTCCTAACGTATATCAACTCAATTGAGAGCCAATAACATACTATCAAATGCTGGTAATAAGTTGAATAAAGATTTCAATAGCAACACAATAGTATTTGGATATTTTAATAACATTCTGTCACATCTTGATCAATCAACCAGTCAATGGTTGATTTTGATTTTTTATGGTTGTTTTGATTTTGGGTCACACCCGGCTGTGCTCTGGGGCTATTTCTGGCTTTGCACTCAGAAATCATTCCTGGCAGGCACAGGGATATGGGATGCTGATATTTGAACCACCATCCGTCCTGGATAGGCTGCATGCAAGGATAATGCCCTACTGCTGTGATATCTCTTTGAGATCATATCATATGGTTGATTATATATGTAGAATATATACATGTATATATATATATATATATATATATATAATGGTGTTACTCCTCCCCAAAGCCAATTGCAATCTTACCTGCTAATCTTACAGCTGGGAGGGGTCTGTGGTTGGTAATTAAGAGTGGCCTGTGTGTGTGGGGGGTCAGATGCAGCAAGGAAGATTAGAAAGTCAGGATGGATGCAAAGGAGCAGGAAAGAAGGCTGATTAGCTTAGAAAAGCCATGTGAGATATGTATATCGTGCCTTGTAAAAAACTGGATGTCTCCTGAAACTTCATCTCACTGCCTATGGATCATTTCTCTCCCTTCACCCTGCACGTATAGACCCACCAGGCCACAGGCTGCAGGATCCGAGCTGGTCCAAGAAAGGACTCATTAATAGTTAATTCAACAAAATGGGTTTTCTTCCACCAAAAACCAGATACATGTACTTTTCCAATATACAGAGGACATTTTCCAAGATAGACCACATGATGGACTACAAAACATACCTCCATAAATGAAAGAAATTGTATCAACTATCATTATATAATGGTTCATGGAAAAAATAAGTGAATTACACACAAAATGGCTAAATCACTCTAACATCTGCAAATATGACAGCTTACTGAAATAACCAATGTATCGGGGCAAAGTCCATGGACTCCTAGAATAAAATGAGAACGAGTACACAAATAATAAGAATTTGTGGGACACAGAGTACTAAGAGGGAAATTTATAAATTTTCAAGCATTTATCAGGAAGAAATGACCTACATAAAAAATAACTAAATAGCTTAAGAAATTGGAAAATGATCAACAAAATTATCCTAAAGCAGAAATGAGAAAGGAAATAATAAATTTAGTGCAGGATTAAGATGCATGCCCTTACATGCTTTTAATCTTTAGATTAAAAGTATTTATAGTATATAATCATGGCTAAATGTGGCCCTAGAGAACCCCAAGCACTGAAAGGGTAGTATGATAATTTTTTTGGTAATTCAGAAATTTACAGAGGTAAGTCTTTGAATTACCTCTGTAAGTCTCTGTAAACTCATGCCCTTGCATTGTAACACTAGTCATGATGGCTAAAAAGCATCCAGGTCTCCATGTACTTCTTAAAAATGACCCCACCACTCCAATAGAAAACATTTTTTATAAAAGCTTAATAGTGATGATTTATATAATTACAGTACTTAGAAATTTGAAAGTAAATAATGCATAGAAATGAGCAGAAGCATTAATTGCAAATAAAAATTAAATTGATAATATAATACACCTCACAAATATTAGAAGGGTCTCTGTCCAAAAGGCCATAAAAAGTACTAGTAAGACCAGAAAAACACAGAATGCTTATCTTCTATTGGTTAGGTAAAATTCAGTCTGTCTCCCACAGAAAATTATAGGGAGATTTCTTAAAGTAATAAATGGAATTATTATAAAACAAGCAGTTCCAGTAATATGTATCTATTACTCAAAACAAAGAACACTATCTTAAAAAGATACCTGCTGAGAATACTGTCTTGCCCAGCTTTTCTGAAAAACAATATGAATATTCGTTAAAAAAAAAAAAGTGGACATTAGGGGCCAGAGCTGTAGTGCAGCGGTAGGGCATTTGCCTTGCAGGTGGCTGACCTAGGTCGGACTTCATTTCACTTCAGGGTCCCATATGGTTCCCCAAGCCAGGAACGCATAGCCAGGAGTAACTCCTGAGCATCACCGGGAGTGGCTCACTCTCCCCAATACCAAAACCAAAAACAAAACAAAAAACCTGGGACCTTGAGCTCCCATATAATCCAGCAATACCACTAATAGGGATATGCTCTAGTAACAGAAAAACACAATAAAACATGCCCTCTGCACTCCAAAACTCATAGCAGTGCTTTATACAGTAGCCAAGATCCAGATGCCTGACAATAGGTGAGTAGTTAAAGAGTCTGTGGTACATCTACCATCTACACAATGAAATTCTATGCAGGTGATAGAAAAAAATGAAGTCACCAAACTTTCCTATACTCTCCTATGATGGTTATGGAGACTATTATGTTAAGTAAAATAAGTCAGAGGGAGATAGATAAACATAGAATAGTCTCAATCAATAATGGAATTTAATAATATCCAGATACAATAGAGATGAGGGCTGGAAGGACCATCTCATGATATGAAGCTTTCCACAAAGAATGGTAAGTGCAGTATGAGAAATAACTACACTATCAACTACCATGACAATGATAGAGAAAGAAAAATACAATGCCTATCTCAAAGTCAGGGTATGGGAAAGGAAGGAAATGGGGAATGTTGGGAGCCAGATCCTTTGAAATATAGTTTAGCATAAGTACAGCCATTTTGCCTCAGACAGATATTTTGTCTCAGCATTGCCCTTAATCTGAACTTAAGATGTGTACCTGCCAAATGGGCAGGAGTTGATGCAGACTGCCCTGTAAGAATTTGACCACACAGGAAGGCTTGTTATAACATGTATGTACTTGTAGGAGTTATGCTGGTAGAGCATTGTGATTTTTATGAATACACTTAGAGATTATGTTGTTCATGTAGCCAACCATTATGAAATATCCCACTATTATTCATTTCTTACATAAGCCCTGATTGTTTGAAATAAAAGTGACACTGTGATCAGAATCCTTGACTTGGTGTTCCTTTTCTCCCACCCTTCTTTCTTTCAGGTAAGAATTCTTACCATGACCATGAATAACTCAGAGCCGTGGGCCGGCTCAGGGGAACATTGGTGGCATGAAAGTTGCACAGGAGAAGAGGGGTGTGCATTTAATAACTGAAACTCAATTATGAACATGTTCATAACCATGGTACTTGAATAAATTATTAAAATTATTGAAAAAAGTTACCTGCATAACTATTTTCTTTTATATATATTTTATTTAAACACTTTGATTACATATATGATTATGTTTGGGTTTCAGTCATGTAAAGAACGCCACCCATCACCAGTGCAACATTTCCATCATCAATGTCCCAAATCTCCCTCCTCCCCACCCCACCTCTGCCTATACTCTAGAAGGCTTTCTATTACCCTCATACATTCTCATTGTTAGGATAGTTCACAATATGGTTATTTCTCTAACTAAACATCCTTCTTTGTGGTGAGCTTCATGAGGTGAGCTGTAACTTCCAGCCCTCCTCTCTCTTGTCTCTGAAAATTATTATTGCAAGAATGTCTTTTATTTTTCTTAAAACCCATAGATGAGTGAGCTGTGGTTAGAAACAACCCAATTACCCAGCAAGAGCAAATGGATAAGAAGATTTTGATGTATATGCAGAATGAAATACTATTCAGTTTAGAATTAAAGATGAAATATTTCTTTCTAAAATATAATGACTAGAACCCAAGAAATTCCAGCTAAATTAAAAAAATCATAATAAGAAAGACAAATCTAGATGACTTTGCTGATGCTGTACATAAAGAAACAAAATTAGGTAACTAAATGCAACAGAAGCAAATACTTAAAAATAGAATTATAGAAAAAAAGTTACCAGGTAAGAATGAGGGATCAGAATTCATGCTGAGAGGAGATTCCATGCACTGCAGTGAAAAGATAGTGATATTGTTGTGGTAGGTGTAAACTGGAAACATACCTTTTGAAATGGAGTAAAAATGTGTGATAGTACAGTGGTTCGAAGGGCATTTGCTTTGCACCCAGTTGAGCTAGGCCAGACCTGGGTTTGGTTCCCTAGCATCCCATATGGTATCCTGAACCTGCCAGAAGCAGTTTGTGAGTGCAGAGCCAGGAGTAACCTTTGAACACTGCAGAGTATGGCCCAACACAAACAAACAAAATAAAATAACTTTAAAAATAAATAAAATGAAACAATCTTTTATTAAAAATTATATATATTTACTTACTTATTTAAGCACTATGATTATAAACTTGTTAATGATTGAGTTTCACTCATTGTAAGTGTGCACCACTTCACCACTGCCCATTTTCTTTCTTTTTTTTTTTTTTTTTTTTTGGTTTTTGGGCCACACCCGGTAACGCCAGGGGTTACTCCTGGCTATGTGCTCAGAAGTTGCTCCTGGCTTGGGGGACCATATGGGACACCGGGGGATCGAACCGCGGTCCGTCCAAGGCTAGCGTAGGCAAGGCAGGCACCTTACCTTTAGCGCCACCGCCCGGCCCCTACTGCCCATTTTCAACTACCAATGTCCTCAGTTTTCCTCTCAACTCTTCTCTGCCTACCTCTGGAACAGATATTTTAATTTTTCTTCTTTCTTTCTCTCTGTGTTTTTCACCTTCCCCCTTGTCTACCTCTAGGCAGATTTACTTACCTTATCATACACTCTCTCTTTTCCTATCCCCACTTTTGGCATTGTGGTTTTCAGTACTGTTAATGATATACTATGCATAACATTTCATCACCTTTCAGTTCCCAATTCATGCCCAGAATCATCACTTCCAAATAATGGACCCTTATTTACCCTAACTGTATTGCTACATTACATGTGTCAAACCTTCTGATAGAAGGGCTGGTCCTTCTAGCCTTCCTCTCTATTATCTCTGGATATTATTACCATATTATCATACTTTTACCATATTATCTATTAGTTTTCTTATATTTCACAAGTGAGTGAGATTGTCCATGTCTATCCCACTTTCTTTCTCTGACTCATTTAACTCAGCCTTATAATCTCCAAATCCATCCAAGAAAACAAAACAAGACATACTCTTCTAAACAACCCAGAAATTTCACTTCTGGCATTAAGAATATAAAACCCAAAATAAAAATTATTTCCATAATTTAAAAGAACATATAAAAACGCTAATTAGGGGCCGGAGAGATAGCATGAAGGTCAAGCGTATGCCTTGCATGCAGAAGGACGGTGGTTTGAATCCTGGCATCCCATATGGTCCCCTGATCCTGCTAGGAGCAATTTCTGAGCATAGAGCCAGGAGTAACCCCTGAGCACGGCCGGTTGTGACCCCCCCCCAAAAAAAAGAAAAGCTACTTAATTAATTAATTTTTATATTATAAAGACTATATTTTCAAAAAGAAAATGCCAAATGAAAACAAGTGATTAGCAATGATTATTGAGAGATCTGTCAATCATGTTTTTTAAAGTGTCAGTTAATGACCTTCAAGACTTTCATATTTCTTGACAATTGGAGGGCTCTTACTTAAATACATTTAAGAGAGGGCAGTGAAGAAATAAAGATAATAATACCTGAAAGTCAACAAATTTTATTTTATTTTATTTTTTATAAATTTAACCTTCAAACCTTTTCTTTCTTTTCTGATTCATTAGATTTGTTCAGAATTAGAAGAAAATAAGTTTCTGGATGTCAAAATCAAAGCGACTCAAACGCCTTCAATAAGTTACACATATATTTATTTACAACACAAGATAGAGATTTTCTAAGGGTTAGTCTTTAGAAAAAGCCCATCATTTGCATATATATTTACATATATGTGCATATGCATATATATGGTTCCATACCTTTTGCTCTTAATTTTTTTAAGTTAGGCTATCTTCAAACTTACAGTAAAAAATTTATGTGACTTTAATTAAGCTGCATACTTTCTGAGAACAAGCTTAAGAGAGCTTTACTCTGATCAGTCATTAATGTTTTATAATGGGCAAGATTACCCGAAACATAACCCAACTATCCCAAATATCTGACATCTTCCAATACCTGATCTGCCATTTTCAAAAAAGCAGATATAATTGTCCTCCATCTTTCTCAATCATTACTTTAAGGTGCCAAAACTTTTCCAGAAGCTCACTACTTTCTAAATAATTATAAGAATAAATCCTCTAAGTTCAAAGACCATACAAATGCCTCACAATACTTTGTTTCCTTTAAAAATTGGAGTAAAACTGAGCTGAAACAACTCCCAAGTGAAAAGCCAAGAGCATTGTTGGTGGTGGTTCATACAAAATAGAGGTCAAAAAAATAACATTGGGGACAAGACACTTGTTTTGCATACAATCAACCCACTTCAATAACTGTTACAATATATGGTCCTATGAGCACTTCCAGGAATGCTCTATGAGCACAGAGACAGAAGTAATTTGTGTGCACTGATAGGTATAGTTTACTCAAGCTTCTGCCAAATAAGTTTGCATTATATTTAATTTTATGAAACTATACAATAAAATGTTTATTATAAACATAAAAACATAGTCTTGTGTTGAGTATTAAATAGAATAAAATAAGATATACTCAGAGGTAAGACATTAAACATTAGGAGATGTACATCAAAGTTTTTTCGCCAGAAAGTATCTGAGGTTTAGGTTTTTTATTATCATCTCATTTTCAAATTTTACTCTCTATGTATCCTCAACTAACAGTTATAAATTTGTTCTTAGATTTGTTTCTCCCTACAATGTGAAAATATCTAGAATTTCTCAATCCAAGCAAATTGATGACCTTCTTGGCATAAATTTACAATCAAATTTTGAGTGGCCTCTTGAACCTCTTCAACATTTGTTGACCACAATTTTCTTAATATCTTTCTTAATTAGGAAAAGTAACACAGTGATTTATATACTTTCTAAATAACCTATAATCACTCTCTTATTCTTTCGCTTATTTTTTTAATTCTTTTACACTCAGTATATAATCTGTAGAGATGCTTTATAAAAAATAATTTTTTCTTGAGACCAGAAAAGCCTTGTTTAAATAGTGTACACAACACAGCTGTGATGTATGTTACTTCTAGTAGGTTATAATCAATATGTGACAACTTTTATTTCCTTATTTTAACACTATAGAAAATCACAGAACATCTTTTATGTAGACCTTAAAACTTATCATTGTTTCTCTAGTGTCTTTTGATCCTTTACCGTCTTTGAATAGTGTCACTAGACTATTCCGTTTGTTAAAAGGCAACCAAAAAATTGTTTATGCCTCAGGCTCTCTAGAAATATGTGGAAGATAATCTTGTGGTCTGTCTATTACATAAAGATTAAATGCATAGTTTGAACTCCTTACATAAACTACCTAATCTGTATCTCCATTTAAAACGTATTAAATCTAAGCAATTTCATCAGCATAAATATGGGATTGTACAAAATAGAATAAACTAAATATGGTTAGGTTTAAGCTATTCTGTAATACCATTTCAGAGTTAGCATTGTTTAAAACCTTGATAATCATCTTAAATCTATATTTACCAATTGAATGACAGCTGCTAAAGATAGATAAAATACAGATAGACTGTATTTGAAAGCAATACTGAGCATAATAAATTAGTCTAGGAATAAAAGATGTGGAAGCACTTAGATTCACTAGTATTAACTTTTCAAAGGTCAATTAAGAAATACTATTCCAGAGAGGCATTTCATCAATATTTTTACAGCATATAATAAGAACCATATTTTTTCTTGATTTTTACTTGTTTTTTATTAATAATGTTTCTGGAACGATCATCAAATTATCGTATAGATGGTTTCTTTTGAAAATTGACATAAAAAGAGATGAAAAAAATAGGCTTTAGTAGAGACTATGATACACAAATTTTCCCCATATTTAGAGACACATGTACATTGTATTGTCTTTTCTTAGTGCCCATCTATTGCAAGCGATGTAATGAAAAAATATTTATAGGCTATTTTATACTTCCTTAATTTTCTTCAAAAAGCCTGTAGAAATAACTCATTTTGCTTTCTCTGAGTCTCTTGTTAGTAAATTCATTGCATATATACATGTATGCATATTATATAGGTTGATTTTCATTTCTAAACTGGTAATAATCTAAATTAATTTTATAATATAATCAGTTCTAAGTATTTTTTCTTTAGAACTATTTATATCCAACGTGTTGTTTCAATCCAACTTTAAAAAGCAAAAATAATAACAATGTTCAAAGATTATTAAATGACAACATTAAATATTACTTATATAACATTAATATAATACTTTTACCTAAACTCACAAAAGTACAAAATTCACACATTTCAATTTTTTAACTCAATAAATATATGAAATGCTCACCTCGATTAAAATACAGTTTATTTCCATCATGTCAGAAATTTCCTTCTTGATACTCTTCAAAGAATCCATAGACTAGCTTTTTTGGCTCATAAAGTTTATATATATGAAATTATGCAGCAAATAAACTATAATTCTGTTTCCTTTTTTAATGAAACACCTTCAGATTTTCCACATATGTATATTTTTATCCTAAGTATATGATACATTCTATCCCTGCATTTTAAACTGTTGTTTATAGTGTAAAATGCTATTCATGCTTTATACTCTATCATAATTGCTGAGTCAAGAGACTGGCATAAATCTATTTGTAAAAATACCTATTTTTTTCTCTAAAAATAGTTGTGACCATTTTAATTTTCATTAAAAAATGTATGATGCAAATGTTTAATATTCTTGCCAAAACTTCAAATTGGCAATAAATAGCTGGGATATAGCATATGCTGTAATAGATCAAAACTTAAATTTGTATTTCATTGTTAAACAATTGATATTAATAACTTGTAATCTGACCATTGCCATCTGGGTAGCAATCATCTTTTGGAATTGTAAGATGGGCAATGAATCTATTAACTATCCTAGTGTCTATTAAAGAAGTCATTTTTATCTGCCTTTAACCGAAATAAATAATAAAACTCTGAGAGGTGAAACAATTTGTTAAAAGCCAGGAAGATAGTTCAAAGAACTGGAACACATGTCTAGTACACCCCAAAACTCATTTTGTTACTACATAACCTCCCAAGCACCCTGAATATTGTGCTGATGGCACCCAGTATTTCTGGAAAGGTACCCTAAAGAATAACTCAATTAACCTTATATTATATGAGTGGTAAAAAGTATGGGATTGAGCCTCTCTTAAAAGCCTGTACTATCCTTTTAAAAGAATCCTACACCATTGAGAATAATATCTATTATATAGCCCGATACACAAAAAATATCTAAAATAAATTATGCATCAAATATTTTAAGGAAAGAATATAAAGAATATTTATTTTTTACAACCTGTCATTTCATTTTGTAAAGTGAAACTTGCTACTTTTTTATTTATTTTTTATAAATATCTTTAAGCACGATGATTACAAACATGTTTGTAGTTGGATTTTAGTTTATGATCCAGCTATGCCACTTCTAGGGATATATACTCTAGGAATACAAAAACACAACAAAAAATGCCTTTTTCACACCAATATTCATTGCAGTGCTATTTACAATAGCCAGAATCTGAAAATAGCCAGATGCCCAGCAGTTGAAGAGTGGCTAAAGAAACTGTGGTATATTTATACAATGAAATACTATTTAGCAATCAGAAAAAAAAATGAAGTCATGAAAATTTCCTATACATTAAAACTATTATGCTGAGTGAAATTAAATTAGAGGAAGAGAGATAGCCACAGAATAGTCTCACTCATCTCTGAATTTTAATAAAAGTATTGTTTTAATACATTGTTATAATACACAGAGACATTGTTATAATACACAGAGACAATAGAGATGAGGGCTAAAAGGACCAGCCCATGACATAAAGCCTGCCCCCTTCTTTAGTAGTAAATGTGATTATCTAGTATTAGTTCAGTATGGAGTGTGAATGTTATTTCAGAATTAAAAAAATAAATTAATATTTCTTTTATACGTTTGTAGCATACCTGGTAATATTCATGGGTTACTCTTGGCTCTACACTCATGTGTTACTTCTGAAAGTATTCAGGGAACCATATGAAATAGATCCCAAGGACTGAAGATACATGCAAGATATGTGCCCTGCCTACAGTAGTATCTCTTCAATCTCTGCTAGTTAACATTTAAAAAAATTATTTAAACAATAGTGGCCCAATAAACACTCATTAAGAGGCCTTGTAATTATTTTATTTTATTTTCTAGAATCATGGGAAAAGTATATTCATATAAAATGAGTTACATATATATAAAATTTACTTTAGTCAATTATTTATAAGTTTTTTTTGAATTTAAGTAACATTGTTTTATGACAGCACAAAACACTTCTAAACATAAAGTATATTACCATAACACTTCCATATTGCCAATATCCATCCACCATAATTCATATTATCCCACTGACCCAGAGATAACTTATACAATACATAGTTTTTCTATAAAGAAAAGATTAGTAAAAAGAGAAAAACATAGATGTGGGAAAACACATATAGGTAAAAGAGTGATAACCTCTCATTTAAAATATCCATACATAATTTCTTACAAAAGTTAATGACTCAAAATTAATAACATGTATGTGGGCATAGATAAATGAAACTAGAAACTTTATAAAATAGGAATATAAAATAAAGGAGTAAAAATAAATAATTTATACCACACAAAAGTGCAAAACTTAGTGATATTTAGGAAAAGTTAAGAAAAGAAATTTTGAATGTATCAAAAGTATTTTTGAAATATTAAAGAAAACATCTATTAGTCAATACTAAGGATGCTAAATTAAAATACTTATCTATTTATAAAATATATATATACTTATACAATACATTATAAACATACAATATGGGTTACATATAAAAGAAATAAACAGGGTGAAAATAATAGTACAGTGGGGAGGACTTTTGCCTCACACATAGTCAACCCAAGTTTGATACCCAGCAGATATATACTCCCCTAATAGACCCCAAAAAGTGATTCCTGAGGGCAGAACGAGGACTTATATCTGAGAAATGCTTAATGTGATAAGAAAGAAAGAAAGAAAGAAAGAAAAAGAAAGAAAGAGAAAGAAGGAAGAAAGAAAGAGAAAGAAGAAAGGAAGAAAGAATAGAAAAAGAAAGAAAGAAAGAGAAAAGAAAGAAAGAGACAAAGAAAGAAAGAGAAAGAAGGAAGAAAGAAAGAGAAAGAAGAAAGGAAGAAAGAATAGAAAAAGAAAGAAAGAAAGAGAAAAGAAAGAGACAAAGAAAGAAAGAGAAAGAAGGAAGAAAGAAAGAGAAAGAAGGAAGAAAGAATAGAAAAAGAAAGAAAGAAAGAAGGAAGGAAGGAAGGAAGGAAGGAAGGAAGGAAGGAAGGAAGGAAGGAAGGAAGGAAGGAAGGAAGGAAGGAAAGAAGAAGGAAGGAAGGAAGGAAGAAAGAAAGAAAGAAGGAAGGAAGGAAAGAAAGAAAGAAAGAGAAAAGAAAGAGAAAGAAAGAGACAAAGAAAGAAAGAGAAAAGGAAGAAAGAGAAAGAAGAAAGGAAGAAAGAATAGAAAAAGAAAGAAAGAAAGAAAAAAGAAAGAAGAAAGGAAGAAAGAATAGAAAAAGAAAGAAAGAAAGAAAGAAAGAAGAAAGAAAGAAAGAAAGAAAGAAGGAAAGAAAGAAGGAAGGAACGAAGGAAGAAAGAAAGAAAGAAAGAAAGAAGGAAAGAAAGAAAGAAAGAAAGAAAGAAAAAAGAAAGAAAGAAAGAAAGAAAGAAAGAAAGAAAGAAAGAAAGAAAGAAAGAAAGAAAGAAAGAAAGAAAGAAAGAAAGAAAGAAAGAAAGAAAGAAAGAAAGAAAGAAAGAAAGAAAGAAAGAAAGAAAGAAAGAAAGAAAGAAAAAAGCAATCATATATTTAATAGATGTTTCTGTTTTAGGGCAATTTTTGTGGATAATACATTTAAATATAAAGTATGAAATAATTAGTGATATTTCTTGCTGCATTTTTACAAAAAGAAAAGTTGAATGTGGGTGAAAAATCCAACATTAGGATATTATAGCATAATTAATTGTGTCAAATGTTACAATTGTATTTGACTATACTTTTTTTTTTTTTTTTTTTGGTTTTTGGGCCATAGCCGTAGGTGCTCAGGGGTTACTCCTGGTTTGACTATACTTTTTTTCTGATGAAGACAGTATTAATCATTTACCTTCTCTGCTGCTCTGTATTTTCTCTTGAATACTTAGCATTTTCTTTCTCTCTCTTTGCTCAATTTTATAGATCTCTTTTTGTTTGTTTGTTTGTTTGTTTGTTTGTTTTCGGGTCATACCTGGTGGCGCTCAGGGGTTGGCTCTGTGCTTAGAAGTTGTTCCTGGCAGGCTCAGGGGACCATATGGAATGCTGGGAATAGAACCAGGGTACCTCTGGGGTTGGCTGCATGCAAGGCAAATGCCCTACCACTGTGCTATCACTCCGGCCCCAACTTTATATTTTTCTTTTTTTTATCTTGGCAAAACAGAAATGTTATATAATAAATTAAAGTATGGTACAGTAACATGTATATTATAATTGAAATATTGATTAATTTTGTATACAAGTAAAATAATATTAAAAAATTCCTATCACTGTGTTAAAGCAATAGCATCCTGGCTATAATAATAATGTATAAGGCATTATATATTTTATTTTCTTGTCACAAGTATATTTTGTATTTCATACAATTTTTACATCTTGTAAAATATTCACAATTATATTCTGTTATCTGATTATATAATCAAAAATTTAATTCTAATTTTTTAATAGTTTTCATTCTAGATAATTGATGAGCTAAACTAAATCATGGCTTACTTTAAAGAATAAAAGAAACTAAGAACTTTTAAACAAACATAGCTAAATGTCAGCAATAGAAAGGAATAGCAGAAAAAAAGAATTCTAAAGTGACAGCAATTAAGGCTGGGTGAAGCTCTAGGGTAGGTGACGAAGACAAAGTACAGTGACTGCTTTCTTGAAATTTATTGCCAAATTCTGAAAGAAGAAAAAAATATTAGACTTATTCAAGCCTGGGAGTTGATATAAATCCTGCTTATGAATTTATTCTCATTAAACTGCACTAGAAAAACCTGTTCAATAGTTCAGTGAGAGCATAAACAAGAAAAATTTTTTACCCAGACTCTCAGTTAAATAAAGAAGACAGTGTAGAAATAGGGCAATACTTGTCTTAAGCACTGTTTTGGATGTGAAAATTAACATGTCAAGAGCTTAATATAAGACTTTCTCTTGAGCTAGAGATTTTCCTAGTATTCTTGAGAAAAGCAGACACAAATCTAGACTAGAGTTTGTTATACAACTAATCCTATAATAACTGCGTACTTAAACATAAGCATGGACCTTCAAGAAAACAAGAACTTGTTAGAAAAAGAAAAGCACTAGGTATTATATGATATCAGTGGATAAAAAAGACACAAGTATGAGTTATTATAATTATCTATGCAGAAGTTTAAAATGAAATATCTGCATATATGATATTTAAGATGAGATATATGATAACTAAAATATAATCCATTTACTTTGAAAGAGTCTATGGATTGAGAGAGCTGTAGAAATCAGCATTTCTGAACTTCAGGGTGTAAGATTCCCAAGGGAATGGAAGATTAAAACAGGTAAATGGGGATTATAGTTTAAGACAGAGGGCTGGGCCTGATGAATAATACAGCAGGTAAGGCTATTGCCTTTCATCTGGCTGACCTAAGTTCAATTTTGGCTATCACATATGGTCCTTTAGAGTAATTCCTGCATGGTGAGCCATAAGATAACTATGAGCAATAAAATGAACCATTCAAAGAGAAAATAGTTTAGAATTTGCTATTATGAAGAAAGACTTCAAACTGATAATTCAAGCACTAATTTGGTGAAAATGCATAACATTGAAAGAAGATAATAGGACCAAGATAGTATAGCCCAGTAGGCTATTTTCCTTGTATGTGACAGTTATTCTGCTGCATCACATAAAGTTTCTGGAGCACTGGAAATGACCCAAAATTAAATTAAAGGCCCCTCAAACAAGAATAACAAAATATATTAGTAATCTTTATAATTATTATGAATGCATACTCTAGTGTATCAACTAATCTATATATAATTAAAATATGAAAAAAGCCGAAGAATAAATTTCTTAACAGTGTAAACTCTGAAAGGATAAGAAGAAATGTTTAATATCAAAATTTTGCTATGATGCTAACCTGTGTGCTGTAGGATATTCAGTAACATATACATTAAACATTGTTTTATATATATATATATATATATGTCAGAGAAACACTCCTCCCTCAATACTTGTCTATAAAAACTTTATCTAGAAATTAAAATGACCTTTTGTGGGCAAAATTCTAATATAAACACTATATTGACTAACTCTTCATTATTTTTTCTCAAAATTTGAGTAGTGGTAGTGTAAGAGAGATATGAATAAATGGGGGAAATTCTCAAAATTATTGAATGAAAGGTGTGATATTATTTTTAATATTAGTGTATTATTTGAATAAGAAATCAAAAGTTACAAGGGAATGAATCACTATAGCTCAATTGTTAAAGTGATGACTGTAGTTTAGGGCTATACAGGTTTGTAGTTTTATTAACTGTTAGCATTTATATGACTGTATCAGATTATTTTTCTCGAAAGCACAATAGTTTCCAGATTTATTGGTTGTGGAAATGAAATGAAATAATACATTATTAGATAAGAGGTAAATACTTTAGCACACTGTATATAATATATATTGTTATAAACATTGCACCAGAATATGTTTTATATTGTGCTACACACTGTGGATTTCAAAACAAAGTTCTGTACAAATTTAATTAATTACTATTATCATGAATTTATTATGGAAATATTTATAATATATAAATGAATAAGTCTTTTTATAGTCATTGAACATAAACATTATTATATATCATAAGATAGGCTATCTCTTGGGGCCGGTGGGATAGCACAGTGGTAGGGCGTTTGCCTTACACGAGGGAGATCCAGGAAGGACCTGATTTGATACCTGGTGTCCCATATGGTCCCCCAAGCTAGGAGCAATTTCTGAGGGCATAGCCAGGAGTAACCCCTGAACTTCACTGGTTGTAGCCCAGAAACCAATATATATAATTTTCCATCACATAAGATAATAATTATCGTTATCACTAACAACAAAAAAATTGGATCCAGGAGTTGATACAGTAACTGAGGCTCAATCCCTGGTATCACATGCCACCCAATATTGCAGAACATAACTCTGGAGGCACCTGACTTTCATGAGAAACAGTCATGACATCATTGATGGGCTTAGCACTGCAAACTTAAAGTATATCATTAAACCAGGTTATCTGTGAATCATAGAATTGGCTGGGTTCCGTAGAGCGTGGCTTGGGAGCAATCCTCCCCCGCAAGCTAAATGAAAAAGCACTTAACTTTGAAAGTAGAGAGATTGTTGAATTTCTTTTGGGTGGTACATTTACTTTAAAATGGATAATAAAATGTTAGAATGTAAAATGTAATCAAATTAATGCTGACAAGAAAGTAAAAGGTCCAATGAAATCTACAATTATTAACCTACAATTAATATTTTATTTATTTTTTTTGGTGGTTTTTTTTTTGGGGGGGAGGGGTCACGCCTCCCAGGACTCAGGGGTTACTTCTGGATCTGTGCTCATTCGAAATCGCTCCTGGCAGGCAAGGGGAACCTTATCAAATGCCTGGATTCAAACCACCATCCGTCCTAGATTGGCTGCTTGCTTGTAAGGCAAACGCCCTACCTCTGTGCTATCTCTCCGGCCCCTAGAGTTAATATTTTTATTGCTATTCTTTTAGATTATAAATGTGGAAAATATACACTTGATAAAAAAACTTTAGTTCATATGATATAATAAAATTCAAAATTTCTGGCTACATGTTAGAAAATTTTAGATATTCAACATAAGTTTTAAAGCATAGGAAGCAAGATAACTAATTAGAATAGGGGAAATTAATTTTTCTCAAGTTCCTATTTAGAGAGTGTTAGAATAAGTTTAGAAAGAAAGTGTGAAAATTATGTTTGGCTTTAACACTTCAAACACAATGATATCCACACTTTTTAAGTCACTGCTAATTCAACTTATTTTGTAAAATACAGTACCATATCTTTAAATTACATGTTTGTGCTAATAACATTTTGTTACTTTCACATTACAGAGGATGGAGATATGAAATCAGTAATTTGATATTAATTTTTCAAAACTGTGGGCCACAAACTCCTTTATATATAGGATGCTGGGCTCACCCATGGTTTAGGCAGGATAGAATAATAGAAACAGGTAGGGATATGTTGCAATTTCATTGAAGTATTAACAATCAAACTATAGTTTTCTTCATGTTTAATAAGAATGAGTAGGGGTGTCTGAATGTCTTCATAATATTTGAGACAACTTACAAAAGCAAACTTATTTTAAACATAATGCAAGTCAAAAAGAACATTCACTCTCAGAATCTAAAATGTTTTCCAGGTGACTATGGTTTTGTTAAATAGAGACCAAAAAAGGCATCCTGAAATACTGAGGTGAAAACATGCATGATTTAGCTTAGCTAAATAATTTTTAAAATAAAAACACATATTAATTTAATTAAAAATAAGTTATTTCAAAAAGAGACATATGGAGAACAGAATTGAATAAAGCTATGCACCAGCATTTATAAATATTTTTATGAAAATAAAGCAAGAATTTTAAGAGAAATATACTAGTGGGGGAAGGGAAGTTGAACAAGAGGAAAACTATGGAAATTGGTGGTGAGAAATGAACACTGGTGAAGGGAAAAGTATTGGACCATTGTCTGGCTGAAACTCAATCAATAAGTTTTTAACTCCATCTCATAATAATTTCATATAATAATGATAAAAGTAATAAACACTGGGATCTAAGTGATAGTACAACAAGTAGGACAATTGCCAGTGTATGGCCAAACCAGGTTTATTCCTTGGCATCTCATATGATTCTCTGTTCATCTCAAGAAATTATTCCTGAGCACAAAGCCTGGTCTTGACCACATAAGGGTGTTACCCAACAAAAGAAAAGCTGAAAACTATTTTAAATTGGTTTTCCACTCCGAAATAATCAAAATTTACTCAACTTCAGATTCACTTACATGATAAAGTAACATTACTTGCCACTTATACATAAAATCTGCCATGTTAAATCTGTTTTGTTTAATTCTGACTTTTAAAACAATACAATTTAGAAAAAGAAATAGAAAATAAGTGCAAACAATATAACACAAAAATAAAAACCTAATAAAGTTTTTCATTTCTCTAAGATTCACACAAATATAGATTTAATTCTTTAAGCTTTGTAATTTTAAAATAAATTATCTGTATTCTTTTCTTTGGGGGGGCTTGGGCCACACCAGGTGACACTCAGGGGTTACTCTTGGCTAGATGCTCAGAAATCACCCTGGATTGGGGAATCATATAGAATGCCAGCAATTAAACTCAGGTCCATCCTGGGTCAGCAGTGTGCAAGGCAAATGCCTAACCGCTGTGATATCGCTCCAGGCCCAATTATTTGGAATCTTACACTCTTTAGTTATTATTTAATTTATTTATTTGCTATTTATTATTTAATTAATTAGTTATTAATTTAATTTATATAGCATATTTTGAAAAACAATTTGGTAATTTAATTTTTCTTCTGTGGAAATTGCTTATCTGGACATTAGTGTATCAGCGTTTGATACTTGTACATATGTACAAGTGTATTTATTTACATATAGCATATACTTATTTGAGAAATAAGGTTTTCAATGTCAAATTGCTTATTTTTAATAGTAGTATCCAATTTAGATTTATCTAAATTTAGATTTAGATTTATCTTTTCTTTCACATAATTCCATATTTTAACGAGTCCCAATACTTCTATAAATGGAAGTAAATAATTAAAATTTAAAGGAGAGTTCGATGTTTGAAATATTTCAGAGATTATGGAGTTGTGAAAAATATTTTTTTATTCTTTCTTTTGCGGTTTTACATCCAGTGGTGCTCAGGAGTTATTCCTGGCCCTGAACTCAGAAATTATTCCAAGAAGATTTGCGGAACCATATGGGATATTAGGGAATGAATAGGGGGAAGCTATATGTAAAGGAAGTGTATTTGCCTAAAAAGTCATGTTTAACAATTGTTCATGCTATTTTATAAATGAAAGAGTGATAGTTTTACAATGCATACATAATAAATGTTAAATTATTTTATTTCTTATAGATTATATGTTTTACGTTTGGTCATACATTGTTTTACTCATAGCTAATCTTCGCTTTGTGCTCAGGAAATCACATCTAATGGTTCTAAGTTGATCATCCATGGTGTGGAGAATTAAAATAGGATCTATCTAATGCAAGACTATGGTCTTATCTCCTATAGTAATCTCCCTGTAGCACCAAGTATATTCTGCAGTTATTGATGTTGTTTTGTTTTAGAGACCACAGCAGTGTTCAGGCCAGGTTTAGGGCTCTGCACACAGGGATCACTCTTGAAGGAGTCCAGGAGCCATATGGGGGAAATGAAGGTTGAATGCTGAGGATCAAAACTGTGTTAGCCACATTTAAGGCACTGACTCTGCAAGCAATCCTAGACTCCAGACCATCAGCACCAAGTGTATTCTTTTTTTCTTGTTTGTTTGTATGCTTGCTTGTTTGTTTTTGATTTGGGGGCTGACCTGAGATATTCCTGGCTGTAGCACTCAGAAGTCACTCCTGGCAGGCTCAGGGGACCATATGAAATGCTGGGGATTAAACCCAGGTCAGCTGCTGCAGGAAAATTCTCTACCCAGTGTGTTATTGCTCTGGCCCCCACCAAGTGTATTCTTACAGATACAGATACAATTATAATAATTCAAGATTTCTTTTAAGAATCTCTATTTAGTGATGCTGGAAATAGGGACAGTAGGATTATAATCTGCTAAGGATCAAACTAAAGACTCAGGACCACAAGTATGAAACATATTTAACCGAAGTGGAAACTAACTTTAATATACAATACAGGCCTAAGCGAACAATCAAACATTTTGATTAAAATGGTAGCAAAAGTTATTTTATATTGAACAACAAAAAATATTTAGTACTACCTCTAATTTAGAACTGAAATTACATCATCACATAAACCTAGTATAGAAAAGTTAAAAAGGCTGTTTTTAATTTATAAATATTTTATTTTTGTATTTTGTATGCAGTTCTAGTTCTTATGTATGAGATTTATAATTTAAGCTCTGAGCTATAGCATTCTCACCTAAATAATGTGGATGGTATCCATATCAAAAGAATGATAAAGAAACAACTAATTTTTTCTCAGAAAGCTATACATACATATTTTGCAATATACTACACCTATACCTCTTTTATCATGTTCACAACTGTAAGATATACTTCAATCAAAATATATCCATTGTGAAGATAATACTGTAAAGAAATAGATAAATGCATCTTATGTTATATTACATCTGGAAAGTTGAAAGATTTTGTATTGCCTGGCTTATTTTCTTGCAGAGAGAGACACCAGAATTTTTGATCACAAGTTATTCTATTCCTACTTAATTAAACAATATACAAAATTCCACTCAACTTTTAAACCTTTAACAAATATTTCCCAAAAATATCATCCTTGCAAGCCAAGAAAACTTTCAGAAGTGTACAGTAATGCTCATAGAGGTGAGCATTATATTTATTATTTTTATATAATAAAAAAGAACAAGTGTGAAAACTCAGTAAAATATTGGCAAATATTGTACATTTCTAAAAATTACATAAAAATATAGAAATCACATTTTATATCCTTCCAAATATGATTTATATTAAAAAATATAATACAAGATGTTTTACAAAGACTAAATACTTTTAAAATATTATATGGAATTCAATAAAAACACCAAATATCTCAAATTAAGATTTATAGTAATAACTACATATATAATGTCTCATTGGATAAAATTTAGGGAGCAAGATGATACTCATAATCTAAGAGTCCATGAAATGGTAGAAATTATAGATTTTTTTCTTCCTGCAAATTAGCTCTCATACTTTTGTCATTATGTAAATAAACAGATCCTGAGGTTTCTTATCTATCACATAGCCTGACAGCTTACTAACTGATAATTATCAGTTTCAGTTTATCAAACAGAAAAATAAATACTTCAGCAATGAGGAATACATAGAGAATATTTATATCAAACTCTTCTTCCTTTGAAAACTACTGGAAAAAGTAATAAAAAACAAAAAGGGAAATCAAATATTATTTTGTATGTTACCTAGGCATAAATTTACTCATAGATGGCATATTTTAAGAATATCAAACAGTTATAATATATGTTGAAAATGCTGAATAAAACAACATAAATAAACGAGTACAGCAAATCAAGAATAGGTTTTGGCAGGGGAAATTAAAGAATAAAAAATTGAGTACTCTTTAAAGTTCTTGATTTGAATAGACTCTTGCAGATATGCTAAAAAAGACCTTATCCTTTCCTTTTTTATTTTTTAAGAGGTTAACTCTTCCATGCTTGGATTGAAATAGAGTCTTCTCTGGCTTTAAGATATGAATAATTACTCTCATCCTGATATAAGTGGATTTCAATAAACAAAATTCCTCAGTTTGTGGTTTTATGTCCTACTTTTATGGAAGAACAATTAAATTAAAAAAAGAAGTTAAAATCTAACTGCATATCCCTTTGACAATTATACCCATCCTGATTTGTCTATAATACAAAAATTATATAGACAAGGAGAAAAATATTTTCTCAGGTTTCAATGGTCCCAAGTGCTCTGAACTGGCAACTGAGAAGAATGAACACAGAAAGAATAGAAACAGTAAATTTCCAAATTATAACTGATATTAAAAAGTAAAACAGAGGCCGGAGTGGTAGCACAGTTAGGGCATTTGCTGTGCACATGGCTGGCCGAGAACAGAAGTACATTCAATCTCCAGGATCCCATATAGTTCCCTGAATCAGGAGCAATTTCTCCTTTTTTTTTCCTCCCCCAAGAGAAATTTCTTTTTTTGGGGGGTTGGCGGAGTTGTCTCTTACTGTGTATTTGTTTTCTCACAGAAATCATCCCTGTAATGCCAAATTAAATGTCAATTTATGGGGAGAGAGAGTAGCTATTATGTATAGTATACACAGGGACAGATAACAATATACAATTACCTTGTATAGTATATACAAGAATATTTGTGATCTTTGTCAAGGATTCCCTAGCACCCTAGCATGCTATTGTTGGACATTTTTTATTTTTCTTTTTATTTTTATTAATATATTTATTTAAACACCATGATTACAAATATGATTGTAGTTGAGTTTTGGTCATGTAAAGAACACCCCCCTTTGCCAGTAAAACATTCCCTATCACCAATGTCCCAAATTTCCCTTCTCCCCACCCCACCCCTGCCTGTAATCTATGCAGTCTTCTATTTCCCTCATTTATTCACATTATTAGGATAGTCCTCAATGTACATATTTTTCTAATGCACTCATCACTATTGTAATGAGCTTCATGTCGTGAGCTGGACCTTTCAGTCCTCCTCTTTTTTATCTCTGAAAATTATTGTAAAAATGTCTTATTTTTCTTAAAAGCTTTAGTGAGTGAGACTATTCTGCATCTATATCTCTCTGGCTTATTTCACTCAGCATAATAGATTCCATGTACATCCGTGTCTAGAAAAATTTCATGACTTCATTTCTCCTGACGGCTAAATAATATTTCTTTATGTATATGTACCATTCATCTGTGAAGGACATCTTGAATGTTTCCAGAGTGTGGCTATTGCAAATAGCATTGCAATGAATATAAGTGTGAGGGAAGGATTTTTATATTGTATTTTTGTGTTCCTAAGGTATACTTCTAGGAGTGGTATAGCTGACCCGTACGAGAGCTCAATTTCCAGTTTTTGGTGGAATCTCCAGATTACTTTCCATAAAGATTGCAATATACAGCATTCCCACCAGCAGTGAAAAAGAGTTCCTTTCTCACCACATCCCCACCAGCACTGCTTGTTCTCATTCTTTGTGATGTGTGTCAATCTCTGTAGTATGAGATGGTACCTCATGGTTTTTTGATTTGCATCTCCCTGATGATTAGTGATGTGGAGAATTTTTTCATGTGCCTTTTGGCCATTTGTATTTCTTCTTTGAAAAAGTGTCTGTTTATTTTTTTCTCCCCATTTCTTTTTATTGGATTAGATGTTTTTTCCTTTTCTTGTTAAGTTCCATCAGAGCCTTGTATATTTTAGATATTAGCCCCTTAAATGATGGGTACTGGATGAATATTTTTTCCTACTCAGTGGGTGGCTCTTGTATACTGGGCACTATTTCCTCTGAGGTGAAGAAGCTTCTCAGCTTAATATATTCCCATGTGTTTATCTGTGCTCCCACTTGTTTAGAGAGTGCTGTTTCCTCCTTAAAGATGCTTTTAGTCTCAGTTTCATGGAGTGATTTATCTATGTATTTTTCTATATATCTATGGTTTCAGGTCTGGTATCAAGGTCTTTAATTCATTTGAATTTTACCTTTGTAGATGGTGTTAGCTGGGGGTCTCAATTTGTTTTTTGGCAAGTGGCTAACCAGTTGTGCCAACACCACTTGATGAAGAAGCTTTTCTTGCTACATTTAGGATATCTTGCTCCTTTATCAAAAATTAGGTGATTGTATGTCTGGGGAACATTCTCTGAGTACTCAGTTGTATTCCACTGATTTGAGGATCTGTCTTTAGTCCAATACCATGCTGTTTTGATAACTATTGCTTTGCATTACAATTTAAAATTTGGGAAAGTAATTTCTCCCATATTCCTTTCCCCTAGGATTGCTTTAGCTATTCGAGGTGTTTATTGTTCTAAATCAATTTCAGATGTGTTTGTTCCACTTCTTTGAAGAATGCCACAGGTATCTTTAGACGGATCACATTAAATCTGTACAATGATTTGGGTAGTACTGCCATTTTAATGATGTTAATCCTGTCAATCTATGAGCAGGATATGTGTTTCCATTTCCATGTGTCATCTCTTATTTCTTCGAGCAGGGTATTATAGTTTTCTTTGTATAGGTCCTTCATGTCTTTGGTCAAGTTGATTCAATGTTTTTGAGTTTGTGTGACACTAAAGTGAATGTGCTTGTTTTCTTAATGTCCATTTCTTCCCTATCATTATTGGTGTATAAAAAGGCAATTGACTTATGTGTGTTAATTTTGTAGTCTGCCACCTTGCTATATGAATCTGTTTTCTAGAAGCTTTTTGTTAGAGTATTTATGGTTTTCTATGTAGAGTATCATATCATCTGCAAACAGTGAGAGCTTGACTTCTTCCTTTTCTATATGAATTCCCTTGATATATTTTTCTTGCCTAATCGCTATAGCAAGTACTTCCAGTACTTGTTGAATAGGAGTGGTGAGAGAGGACAGCCATGTCTTATACCAGGATTTAGAGGGCAGTCTTTTAGTTTTTCTCTATTGAGGATAATATTTACTATTGGCTTGTGGTAGATGGCCTTAACTATATTGAGAAAGGTTTCTTTCATTCCTATCTTGCTGAGTTTTGATCAAGAATGGTTGGTGGACCTTAACAAATGCTTTCTCTGTGCCTATTAATATGATCATGTGATTTTTCTTTTTCTTTTTGTTGATGTATTATATTATGTTGATAGATTTAGGGATTTTAAACCATTCTTGCATTTCTCCAAGTGCAATTTCTGAATGCAGAACCAGGAGTAACTGCTGAGTGCCACTGGATGTGATCCATCCCCCAAATAAAGTAAAACTAACACAAAATTTGTTTTCTATATTGTAAAGGTGTGTGGCTATGACAATAAAATAATGTTAGAGTAATAAATTATGCCATTTAAATAATAAAAATAATAACAATGGCTTATAGCATTTGTAACAAAAAGAAATAAAGGCAAATATAAGCAAATGTTAAAAGATGAGGTAAAAACAGTACTGTAAGAAAAGAAAGAATATTACCTAAATATAATTTTACACATGTCAGGGAAATTATTTAAAAATAAAAAATCCACAATTTCTTAAATATAACAATATTTAAAAAATTGAATTTAAGACCATGCATTTATAAAATATGATATGTTGGAGAGAGATTAGAACAAGCAGGTGTGATTTTACAGATGAGTGAAAAAAATTATAAGAATAATAAAAAATGTTGAATGATGTAGAAAGCATTCCAATTATAAATAACTTTGTTTATTAAAATAGTATACTATGAATATGAATCTAAAATACATATTCAAAACTATAAAATAAACGATAACAGTAGTAAGAATAAAATATTTAATAACATAGATGATATAATGTAAGATATATAGCTCTAATTCTGAATTTCAAGAAAGTTTAAATAATCAAATTAATAGAAAGTTATTCTAAACTTACATTAGTTAGTAGATCTATAGAATTATAGTTTGTATTATAAAATATTTTCTAAATTTCATAGGCAAACTTCATCAATAATAAACTTTTAGCAATATCTGATCAGTGAGTGATCCCTACTCATTTGTTCTACCTATTCTTGAATTTTTAATACCCACAATCCTCATCAATTCTGAATTAGTTTTGTTGATTTTGTCAATAGCTTAATTGAAATATATTCATATGACATTATTGAATCACAATATCTAGAAGGAATCCTCAAAATACATGAGAAAGAATAAACTATGCCACCTACAATGTGTATATATCTGTGTGGGTGAGCACTGTACATAATTTTCCCCACAGATTATCTATATAAGAGAATACAATATCTTATTGGTATTTCATACAAAAGTATACAACTCAAAATTATAGTTTGTGCCTTATACATGTGGATTGTAACATATATTCATAGATGTGACAGACTTAGAAAATACATACTTTTTTATTCTAACATAAAATCATCACTTTCTGAACATATAATGGATCACAAGACAGACTCAAAAATGTTCTTGTTCTGAATGGTTTTCTACATTGTTCCCTGCCTGGTTTCCTACTTTGTTTCTTGAATGGCTTCCTGCTTTTCTTCATGAAGCAGCCAAGAAAAGCCTCAGCAAATATTATCTCATCAGAACCCAGCACAAGCCAAGAAAGACCCGGTGGACATAAATTCTTCAGGGATCTATACAATGTAGGCAAACTCAAAGTGTGGATCCTTTGCTTAGTGGCTGTAAACATTCTCTATCCCATGAATATCACCAGAACACAGAGTAAAATCAATGCTATAAGTATGCTAATGGGGAAAAACACAGGGCAATATCATGCATAGAGTATGGAAATGTCAGCTCTGATGACCTGAGGCATGCCAACCAACTCTTTAGCCTCTCAGATAAGTTTAGAGATATGGAGGATGTTTGACAGAACTTAGGAGAGCATAGAGAGAGCTGAACAGACTATAAAGATAGAAATAAAAAAAACTCCAAAGTGAAATAACGGTACTGAAACTTGATGAGCTGAAAACCTCAATAGAAAGCTTCTCCTACCAGAGTAACAGCAGCTGAGAACAGAATAAGGAAGCTGAATAATGAGATGCAAACAACTTTATAGAGCATAGGAAATGGGAAAAGAACCTTAAAGCAAATAATCAGACAATGAAAAACTTACTGAAAAAATGTGAACAGATAAAAATAGAAGCCTATGGTCAACTCAACAGAAACAACATAAAATTATTGGAGTCACAGAGACCCAAGAAGATGAAATCCTCAGGAAGAATCAACAGTCAAGGACATCATTACAGAGAGACTCACAAATCTAAAGACTGCATGCAACCAAATCTGGCATTCCTGAAGATTGTCAACTAAAAGAGTTCTGAATAAAAGCACCCCAAGGCACATCCTATTCAACAATGGATAGAGATAGAATACTGAAAGCAGCAAGATAAAAAAAAAAAAGACAAGCTACATTCAAAAGTACATCATTGAGATTTACTTCAGACCTGTCACAAGAAAACCTAAAGGCTAGAAGGCAGTGGTGGGATATGATGACAAAACTCAATGAAATGAATACATTGCTTAGAATATTGCACCCAGACAGACTCACTTTCAGGTATGAAGGAAGTATATATAGTTTTACAGATAAATAACAGCTCAGAAACTTAACATATTCAAAACCAGCCTAAAGAGAAAAACTGAAAAGTCTAATTTAAGACAAGTCAGACCAACAGATATACCAAACATCTACACAAAGATGACACTAAACCTGTGACAATTATATCTCCCAATATCAATGAACTAAATGCAACTGTTAAGAGACATAGAGCACAGTAGCACAATGGATAAAAGAAATTAATTCAATATTTTTCTGCCTACAAGAGACACAACTGAATAGTCAGAACAAACATAGACTCAAAGTGAAAGGCTGGAGGTAAATCATTCAAACAAACAACACCCTTAAAAAAGCTTGATTGGCCATATTAATATCATATAACAGAAACTTTAGATTCAGAAAAGTTATAAGGGACAAAAAGGAATATCTTGTACTAATCAAAGGCTACAAATAACAGGAAGAAGTAATACTTCTAAATATATATATATGTATATATATATGTATATATACCAATGAGGGACCAGTAAAATATTTAATACTACTTTTGACAAATCTAAAAGAAGACCTCAATAACAACACAATAATATTGGGAAATCTCAACACTGCCCTGTCACCCCTTGATAGGTCAACCAGGGTAAAACACAGCAAGAATGTACTAGATCTGAAAAGAGAAATGGAAGAAAGTGGACTAGTTGATATATACAGGGCTCTCCACCTCCAGAAAAATGGATACACATTCTTTTCTAATGCACCTGGGTCATTCTCCAGGATAGACCACATGCTGGCCCATAAAACAAAACTCCATAAAATCAATAGGAGAGAATTTGTACAGACTACCTTCTCAAATCACAAGGCACTGAAATTAGAAATTAACCACAAAGGAACACAGAAGAAAATAGCTCACTACTGAATAACCAGTGGGTCAGAGATGAAATCAAAGAGGAAATTAAAACATTTCTGGAAACAAATGACAATAAAGGCACAAGTTACCAGAATTTATGGGACACAGCAAAAGCAGTAATAAGAGGAAAATTGATTGCTTTGCGAGCTTACATCAAAATGGAAGAAGAGGCCTATATAAAAAGCTTAGTGACACAGCTTATAATATTATAAAATGATTAATAAACAATAAAAATAGGTAGGGAGAAGAAAATAACAAAGCTTAGAGCAGAAAGCTTAGAAGTGGAAATCAATAAAATAATTCTAAAGATAATTGAAAGCAAAATTTGATTCTTTGAAAAAAACTAGATAGATCAACCACTAGCAAATATCACAAAGAAACAGAGAAAGAAACTTAATAAACTGGATTAGAAATGAAAAGGGGGAGATCATCACAGATACTATAGAGATTCAAAGGGTATTCAGCGACTACTTTGAAAAACTCTATGTGATGAAACATGAAAACCTGGAGGAAGTGATAAATTCTTGGACTCATAATTTTCCACGATTAAACCAAGATAATCTAGCATGTACAAACAGACCCATAATTACAAAGGAAATTAAAATGGTAATCAAAAGTCTTCCACAAATCAAAAGTCCTGGCTCAGATGGACTCACTAACGAATCCTTTCAAACCTTTCAAGAGGAACTACTACCAATACTTTTCAGGCACTTTCATTAAATGAAGAATCAGGAACATTCCCAAATTGTTTTTATGAAACTAACATAACCCTGAATGCAAAACCACATGGATATGCTGCAAAAAAAAAGAAAAAAGAAAATTACAGACAAATATTATTGATGAACACAGATGGAAAAATCCTCAACAAAATTCTAGCAAACATGTTTCAACGCCTCATCAAGAAGGTCCTACACCATAACCAAGTAGGTTTATTTCAGGAATGCAAGAATGGTTTAACATATGTAAATGAATCAACATACTACACCATATCAACAAAAAGAAATATAAAAATAACATGATCATGTCAATAGATGCAGAGAAAGCATTCAATAAGTTCCAACTCCCATTATTGATAAATAAAAAAAAACATCTCATCAAGATAAGAATGGAAAGAACTTTTCTCAATATAGTCAAGGTACTCTAGCACAAGCCTATGACCAATATTATTCTCAATGGAGATAAACTAAAAGCCTTTCTTCTAAAATTTGGTAAAATACAAGGATACCCTCTCTCACCACTCCTATTCAACATAGTACTGGAAGTTATTGCCATAGATATTAGACAAGAAAAATATATAAAGGGCATTCAGATAAGAAAGGAAGAAATCAAGCTCTAACTGTTTGCAAATGAAATGATACTGTATTCAGAAAACCCTAAACTCTACCAAAAGCTTCTAGAAACAATAGCTACATATGGCGAAGTGGCAGGCTACAACATTAACATGCAAGAATCAATGGCCTTCTTATAGACCAATAATGATAGAAAATAAATGAACATTAAAATAACAATTCCATTCACATTACTGTCACACAAACTCAAATATCTTGGTATCAACTAAAGAGGTGAAGGACCTACCCCAAGGAAACTATAAAACCTTGCTTCAAGAAATAAAAGACCTCACACTAAAATGGAGACAAATACCCTGCTCAAAGATTGGTAGGACTAAAATCATTAAAATGACAATACTCCCCAAAGCAGTGTATAGATTTAATGCAGTGCCTCTAAAGATATCTATGACACTATTCAAAGAAGTGGATCAAACACTAATGAAATTCATTTGGAACAATAAAAACTGCTAATAGCACAAAACTTGGGAAAAATATTGGGAGACATCACTTTCCCCAACTTTACATTATATTACAAAGCTGTAGTCATTAAAACTGCAATGTACTGAAATAAAGACAGACTCTCAGATCAATTAAATAAACTTGCATATTAGAGAATGCACCCCGGATATATGATCAATTAATATTTGATAAGGGCCAATAAATGCAAATAGAGCAAGGAATGCCTCTTCAACAAGTGGTGTTGGCACAACTAGTCAGCCACTTTCAAAACAGTGAACTCAAAGCTTCATCTAACATCATGCACAAAGGCCAAATCTAAATTGATTATATACCTTAATATCAGACCCAAAACTTAAGGAATATAGAACATCAAGTAGGTAAAACACTCTATGACATTGCGACTAGAGGCATGTTGAAGGCGGAAACAGCACTCTCCAAACAATTGGAAGCAGAGATAAACAGATGGAACTATATTAAGCTGAAAAGCTTCTGCACCTCAAAGGAAATAGTGCCTAGGATACAAAAGGCACCTACAAAATGGGAGAAACTAATAACCCAATATGCATCAGATAAGGGGCTAATATAAAAAATATACAAGGTACTGACAGAATTTAACAAGAAAAAAACAACTAACCCCATCAAAAATGGGGAGAAATTGGGACCAGAGAGATAGAGTGGAGGTAGGGCATTTGCTTTCCATGCAGAAGGACGGTGGTTCGAATCACAGCATTCCATATGGTAACCCGAGCCTGCCAGGAGTGATTTCTGAGCATAGAGCCAGAAGTAACCCCTGAGAGCTTCCCGGTGTGACCCTGCCAAACAACAACAACAGCAAAAGATGGGGAGAAGAAATGGACACTTCCTCAAAGAATACAAATGGCCAAAAGGCACATGAAAAAATGCTCCACATCACTAATCATCAGGGAGATACAAATCAAAACAACAATTATGTACAATATCATGCCACAGAGATTGGCACACATCACAAAAAAATAAGAAAAACCAGTGCTGGTGGGGATGTGGAGAGAAAGGAACTCTTATACACTGCTGGTGGGAATGTCATCTAGTTCAGCCATTATGAAAAAGAATATGGAGATTCCTAAAAAAAAAAAAAAAAAAAAAAACAGATATTAGGATCAGCGAGGTGGCGCTAGAGGTAAGGTGTATGCCTTGCAAGTGCTAGCTAAGGAAGGACCTCGGTTCCATCCCCTTGCGTCCCATATGGTCCCCCCAAGCCAGGGGCAATTTCTGAGCACTTAGACAGGAGTAACCCCTGAGCATTAAACATATGTGGTCTGAAAAAAACAACAACAACAACAAAAAAAAAAAAAACAGGAATTGAGCTCCCATATGATCCAGCTATACGACTGCTAGGAATGTACTGTGGGAACACAAAAATACAATACAAATATCCCTGCCTCACACATATATTCATTGCAGCGCTATTTACAATAGCCAGACTATGGAAAAAAACAAGATGCCCTTCAACTGATGTATGGTTAAACAAATTGTAGTACATATACACAGTGGGATATTATGTAAACATCAGGAGCGATGAAGTCATGAATTTTTCCTATACATGGATGTACATGGAATCTATTATGCTGAATGAAATAAGTCAGAGAGAGAGATAGACACAGAATAGTCTCACTCATCTATTGGTTTTGAAAATAAATAAATGACATTATTGTAATAATGCTCAGAGACAATAGAGATGAGGGCTGGAAGATATGATATGATATGATATGAAGCTCACCACAAAGAGTTTGAGGGCAGTTAGAGAATTAACTACACTGACAACTATGGTGATACTGTCAATGAGTAAGAGAAGTAAAATGCATGTCTCTAATACAGGCTGGGGGAAGAAGAGGGAGATTGGAGGCATTGGTGATGGAATGTTGCACTGGTGAAGGGGGGTATGCTTAAAAAAATATTCTTGAAAGCTATAAGAGTTGAGAGCCTGGAAACTAAGTTAATTGTTCTAGTTCAGTTCTAAAATACTCAAGCTCTTGAGTTCCAGCCTCATGGCCCCAAGTGGCCGTATAAAATACTGTCACATGTAACCAATATATAAAATGCATTTTGTTTACAATAAAAATAAAAATAAAGGAATATTTTAATAAATAATTTTAAATGAATAAATTAAATAAACAAAATAAAATAAAAAATAGTTTCTCTCTTGGAGGGTCTCTCATTACCTATACTAAAAAATCTTATATAGTTTAATATTTATATGTAAAAATATAGGCAACAACAAAACAAGATAATTAAAAGTCATAGCAGAAAACTATAACTGAAAGAGATCATGAACAGGAAGATTAAAGTATTGCAAAAATATCATGAGTTGTAAGTTTTCAAAGTTTTAAAGGTAGAATATGTTATGATCAAAGGTAAAGGATAATTTCAAGAAGTAAAGTAAATGAAAATAAATTACAAAATTATCACAGGGGTGGTAGGAGGACAACTTTGATGAAGGAAATTTCCCTGATTCAATGTTAATATATACCTAAAATATTACTGTGAAAGATATGTAATCCACTTTGGTCAAAATAAAAATTATTATTATAAAAATTATCATGACATATTCAAAAATTTTAAGTACATATTACAGCTACCACAGATATCATTATATAAAAAATTGTACATATGTACAATCAATTTATACTCTTCCCTATCAACCTTGAATTTACTCCATAATTAATTCCAAATTCTCTATTAATTTAAATTATTAGGAATTGCTTCTATTATAGTGATAATACTTCTTCTCTTTGTGTATATACAAAATCAATGAAAACTTTTTAGTCATCTGTGTTTTATATAACTTTATAAATCTGACTATTATCAACCATAATTTTATATCGAATATTCATATAATTTGTTTTTATGCAAATTTAATAAAAATAAATTCACTAGTACCTGCTATAAGCAAACATGTTTTTAGATAGTATGAATATAATAATACCTAAGTCTAAAAATATTTTAGCTCTTATGAAATTTAAATGTCTCTTAGAGAGACAAGAAAGTAACAATGAAAAATTTAATAACTGAATTAGTTAGAAAAAATTAAAAAGGACAACAGAAGAAATGCCTAAATAGTCCTTAAAAAGGAAATCTTTCTCTTTAATAATATATACTATATTTTATTATAGTAATTCAGGATATCTCAAGAAATGTTTTGATTTTAGCTATAATCCTAAAATTTAATTTTTATATTATACCATAGTTGGCTTTGCTTTGTGTATTTTATAATTTATTCATATCATAGAGGTTTTAAAAACACATTTGATATTCAAATTGTTCAATTTTAGTAGGAACCATTCCATCTATCCTGTCATTTTTCTCTTTGTCAAAACCAAGTTAACTGTGTTAGATCTTTAACTGTTAAAAGATTTAATGTAAATAAGCAGTTCTATGTCATTATGATTAATGACTGGCACCACATCATAACAGTTCCTATTTTGTGATCATTAACTGTTTCAAAATGTACAATTTTACATGCTGTCTACTATTACTAATGCAGTCTATATATTAGGAGTTTTAGACAAATATATGGATATGTAGGTGGACATTATGAAATGTGATGAATTTGGTGATAAGGAAGCATGTTTAATGAAAACCAAACTGTTTAAGCAATAAAATATTAATTGACATTTTATTATTTTGGGCTACACCCGGCAGTGCTCAGGGGTTACTCCTGGCTGTCTGCTCAGAAATAGCTCCTGGCAGGCACGGGGACCATATGGGACACCGGGATTCGAACCAACCACCTTTGGTCCTGGATCGGCTGCTTGCAAGGCAAACACCGCTGTGCTATCTCTCCGGGCCCACTATGGTATATTTTATCTGCAGATATTTTAGTGTTACCTTGGTAAAGTGAGTATTTGGACTCTGAACAGTAAATAGAATATAAAATCAGTGTTTAATAACTATTTAATTTTAAATTTATATTATTAATTTATAATTACATATATGAGAGCCAATATATATGTATTTAATAAAATTAAATATGTAAATTTATAAAAATGCTTACAAAATTGTTACTCTTATAATAATAAAAGCTGATAATATTTTCTGATTTGATTAACTGTCTATTCAAGGGAACTTGGCATATTATTAAGGTTATGGATTTTCTAGTATTTTAATATTTTCCTACATTAAATTTGTATAGATTTTACAAATTTCTATATATATTTTATTTATTGCCTAAAAATACAGTTTTGATAGTGTCATTAGTTGATAAATTACCTAATGTAGGAAATGTAAAATTCTTCACTCAGATAACATCAACTTAATCAAAAATAGCAAATATTGTGTACAATAAATACTTAATATATGAGTACATGAAAATGCAGTCACAAAGTTTTACAAAGTTGATACAGTGGCAGAATTGCATTTGAAATTGAGTCTATAACAAAACATCACTATTTGCTTTGCTTTTATAAAGTTAATAGACTATTTAATTTTACTTATCAATACACACTTACATTGCATTTTTATATCAATTAAGAAAAAATTATTCAATTTTTTAATTGTTTTTTGGCCAAACCTGGCATTGTTCAGAAGTTATTTGTGACTCATTTACCAGAATTACTCTTGGTATACTTGAGGGACCAAATAGGATGCCAGGGATTGAACTGGGTTTTTCATGTGCAAGGCAAGTGCTTTACTTGCTACATTCAAAGATGTAGTATTTGTGTGTGTATATATGTACATATTTAGGCACACAAACAAACACAATGGTATACTCATAGCAATAAATCATCAAAATTGCTGCAACATGGAAAGGATGGGACTGGAAGATATATTGATGAAGGTTTAAATATTATGGCTATAATATGATAAAGATATAAATTATATAAGCCCCCAAATAAGGATGAATACAAGGCATCATTTATATGTGATATTTAGAGTAAATACATGAGGGAATCCAGTGATTAAAAGGGGAGCTGCCTTGATCATTTTTAGCCCCGGAATATAGTAAGGAGAAGGAATGAAATAGAGATGGGTATAAATACAGATATAATATAACCGGGGTTTGAGATCAGGAGAATTCAGGAACATTGGTGTTGCTAAGGTATATTGAAGGTGTTAAGTAAAATCAGAACAAAGTACACAGCACTGAATTCATTACATCAAAACTTTAATCATCAAACTTAAAATGTGCCTGTTAAAATGGCAATCTTGGGGATGTAAGGGAAAGAACCTGGGAACATTGCTACGTGGCTGTCACTGGTGCTGGGACCGAGTATTTAAAAAACTCACCTATGAATAACTTTGTAAAGAACTATGTTAAATTTTTAGTTAAATACAAATATTGTGAATTTACAGTTTCAATGAATTAATTCCCTTTAGAAATAAAATATTTAGAAGGAATGCCTATGAAAGAGTTTTTAAACAGAGTTATAAATCCTTGTACATGCTAACTTCAGCTAATAGATAAGGGGGCATGTTTAAATCAAACTGATTTCAAAATTACTTCTCTATAGCCCTGTTCCTGATACACTAACAGGAAAAGAAATGAGAAGCAAGGTGAATTTTGTGACTAAACTGTAATAGTCATCTGGTATACACATTATGATAGAAAGGTTGTGACTAGAAAGTAATATTTACATGTTTTATAGATCATTTTATAATATCAAACTGATTTCTGCTTTTCACATAGAATTGATTCAATAGATATTTATTATGAGTAAAAAGAAAAAGAATTAGATCTCTGAATATATGATAGTTGTTACATTTTACTTAGTCACTTTAAATTTGGAACAAATATTGTGAAGATTAATAACCAATAGCTGAAATAGAATTTTGGACATAGGTAGCATATTTAACTTTTTTTTTTATTTTTCGTCTGCACCTGCAGTGCTCAAGGGTTACTCTTGGCTTTGCTCTTGGAGATTATTCCTGTCAGGCCCAAGGGATCATATGGGGTGCCAGGAATAGACCAGGAGTTTGTTTTGTACTCATTATTACTCTGCCACAATATACTTTAAAAATTATTAAATTTCTGTGGTCAATCAAATAAATTATGAAAGGCATTTAGTAATAGCATATATCCATATACATTAGCTATACAGAAATAAATTAATGATTGGAGAAGTTTTGTAAAGACATCAAGGCTATTTTGTGGGGTTGGAAGGGTGTTATGGAACATACCTGGCTGTGCTCATGTGTTCAGGATTTAGTCATAACTTTTTATTCAGGTATTCCATTTTGCAATGTTTAGAGACAATATAATGCTAAGTATTGTACCTCAGTTCCCAACATATTAAATAGGCACCTTAATTCATGTAGAATCTCTCCAGGAAAATCAAGATATACTTTTATAGGTAATGTGCTATTTTTGATTGAGTGAAGCATAATATTTCATTTAATATTTGCTTTACATGGTTGGTTAATACTTTATTTTCATATTTCACTGTATTTATATTTTTAAAGTGCAAAATACAGAGAATAGCATGTTGATGTTAAAATTATAGCTAGCTTATTTTTATTAGAATACAATTAACATCTATCATATTACTTAACCCCTCTTGTCTTGCAACTCTTAAAGTATATTTTAAATATATATAAAATATGAAAATGCTACTCTTACTGTACTATTAATTATACTTAATTGTAATTTTCAGATTAATCCACTAAAGCAATAATCACTCCTTAAATCATCTAGCAAGTAAGATGACAGTAACGTATCTATTTGACATACTGTGTTCAACATTAATCTGTATGTTTCTTAGCTTAGCATAAATTTGTATACCAGATGCCTTCTTGTAATTAACACATTGGGATTTGGGAGCAGTAGATTTTGCTAGTAACAAACTTTCCATCAAGGCGACATCTGTGATTTATACCTCCAACTCACTTTCAATATATTTACATAATCAGTTCAATTTAAGCCCAGATTATACATTCTTCGTACACTTTTATATGCAATATTCCTTAAAGTGGGTTAAAAAGTAAATCAGGGTGAAATTTGATTCTTTTCTTTCCCTAATCAAAACACTTAACATGAACATATCATCAAATTATCTGATTACATGCTTTGTTTCTAATTATATGTTGATTCTATTAAATGATATATCAGACCACAACTGGAATATTTTACAGGAATTATAGTTTATTCTCTTAAATGAAGACAGATTTACAAATTTAGTATATTTTAAGTAATTGCTAATCTTTGATATCACACCATTATTTTGATGATTTCTTGGAATATGTTTAAATTTTCATTTTGCCACTAATCAAAAAGATACCAAAAAGACTATATACCAGTACATAAATTGTATACAGTATATTAATATTACTTTAAAATACTGTTATTTATTATTATATTATACATACTATATTCATTTTAATAATTATATATATGAAAATATTAATTGAACTATTATAGCGCAAACATTTGAAAAATTATAAAACCTAATGAGTATTTCTGTAAAATATTACTAAATTAATACTTATATTATTATGAACTATATTTCTGAAATAATAATAATGCTTATAAGTGTTCTTCAAAGAACATTATCATTATTTATAAATAAATGTTACATATTTGAGAACAACATTACCATACTTTTCCTTTTGTTTTTCTGTGACCTTTCATTTTTGTTCCAAGAAAACTGGAGTAAAATTATTTTTATATTAGTAACATTTTAATTTTCACTATAATGGATGAACAATTCTATAATGACATTGGATATAGTACAGTAAGATTGCACTTCTAAAACTTAAATATTAATACCATTACATATCATGAAACATAAGTAAATTATGTTTTAATAAAACCTAGGCATGTGGTTGACTCCTAGAGTGTCTTCCAGTTCTGCAGATGTGACGTTTTGAGTTCAATCCCAGACAATTATCAACACTGATGAGTTGAATCCTGATGCCAATGTCATTGGAATCACCAGTACCACAAATATATGTTCACTGGTACACCACCAAAAAATGTGAGTACCACAATTAAAGTTGAGTCCTCAATTATTATAAGAAAAGTTGGTAAAGGGGATTAAAACTAAAGTGAATCTTGACTAACTTAGATGCAAATAAGACATTATCCATATAATCAATATTCTGGCACACTTTTAATACATGCACAACATGTAAATTATGATTTATAAAATAAATAAAAATGTATTAATATATATTAGAAAATAACTTTTCTTTATACACTAGTATTTAATATATATGGCAACAGAGCATCACTGTCTTTAATATCTATTGACCCACAGAAAATATACTTAACTGGAGGCTTCACAAATAAGGACCTAGCCAATTAATTTTAACCTTGTACTTGACCCCTATTATAGACTATTTGGCAAACATTATAGTTCAAAATATCTTGACTTAATCAAATATTAACAAATAAATGTGTTTAAACATGTTTATTAATAGATAGTTTTGATAATATTTTATACTTAAAACTTTATTAATTTATTTTTTTCAGTGCATAGTCATTTTATTTTTTTTAACACCCCCTTTCACCAGTGCAACATTCCCACCACCAATGCCCCCTATCTCCCTCTTCCTCACTCCCTACCTGTATTCGAGACAGGCATTCTACTTCTCTCACTCATTAACATTGTCATGATAGTTGTTAGTGTTACTACACTAACAACTCTCAAACTGCACTCACCATTCATTGTGGTGAGCTTCACATTGTGAGTGGGTCCTTCCAGCCCTCATCTCTATTGTCTCTGGGCATTATTACAATAATGTCCTTTATTTTTCTTTTTTTTTTTAGCATGAAAATTTCTTTTTTTTTTTTTTTGAAATTTTTTTTATTTAAACACCTTGATTGTGTTTGGGTTTGGGTTTCAGTAATAAAAGGAACACCACCCATCACCAGTGCAACATTCCCATCACCCATGTCCCAAATCTCCCTCCTCCCCACCCGACCCCTGTCTGTACTCTAAACAGGCTCTGCATTTCCCTCATACATGCTCAATATTAGGACAGTTCAAAATGTAGTTATTTCTCTAACTAAACTCATCACTCTTTGTGGTGAGCTTCCTGAGGTGAGCTGGAACTTCCAGCTCTTTTCTCTTTTGTGTCTGAAATTTATTATTGCAAGAATGTCTTTCATTTTTCTTAAAACCCATAGATGAATGAGACCATTCTGCGTTTTTCTCTCTCTCTCTGACTTATTTCACTCAGCATAATAGATTCTGTGTACATCCATGTATAGGAAAATTTCATGACTTCATCTCTCCTGACAGCTGCATAATATTCCATTGTGTATATGTACCACAGTTTCTTTAGCCATTCGTCTGTTGAAGGGCATCTTGGTTGTTTCCAGAGTCTTGCTATGGTAAATAGTGCTGCAATGAATATAGGTGTAAGGAAGGGATTTTTGTATTGTATTTTTGTGTTCTTAGGGTATATTCCTAGGAGTGGTATAGCTGGATCGTATTGGAGCTCGATTTCCAGTTTTTGGAGGAATCTCCATATTGCTTTCCATAAAGGTTGAACTAGACGGCATTCCCACCAGCAGTGGATAAGGGTTCCTTTCTCTCCACATCCCCGCCAGCACTGTTTGTTCTCATTCTTTGTGATGTGTGCCATTCTCTGTGGTGTGAGGTGGTATCTCATTGTTGTTTTGATTTGCATCTCCCTGATGATTAGTGATGTGGAGCATTTCTTCATGTGTCTTTTGGCCATTTGTATTTCTTCTTTGTCAAAGTGTCTGTTCATTTCTTCTCCCCATTTTTTGATGGGATTAGATGTTTTTTTCTTGAAATTTCTGTCAGTGCCTTGTATATTTTAGAGATTAGCCCCTTATCTGATGGGTATTGGGTGAATAGTTTCTCCCACTCAGTGGGTGGCTCTTGTATCCTGGGCACTATTTCCTTTGAGGTGCAGAAGCTTCTCAACTTAATATATTCCCATCTGTTAATCTCTGCTTTCACTTGCTTGGAGAGTGCAGTTTCCTCCTTGAAGATGCCTGTAGTCTCAATGTCCTGGAGAGTTTTGCCTATGTGTTGTTCTATATATCTTACGGTTTGGGGTCTGATATCGAGGTCTTTAATCCATTTGGATTTGACCTTCGTACATGATGTTAGCTGGGGGTCTAACTTTAATTTTTTGCAAGTGGCTAGCCAGTTGTACCAACACCACTTGTTGAAGAGGCTTTCCTTGCTCCATTTAGGATTTCCTGCTCCTTTATCAAAAATTAGGTAATTGTATGTCTGGGGAACATTTTCTTTCTTTTTTTTTTTGGTTTTTGGGCCACACCCTGTGACGCTCAGGGGTTACTCCTGGCTATGCGCTCAGAAGTTGCTCCTGGCTTCTTGGGGGACCATATGGGACGCCGGGGGATCGAACCGCGGTCCGTCCTAGGCTAGCGCAGGCAAGGCAGGCACCTTACCTCCAGCGCCACCGCCCGGCCCCTGGGGAACATTTTCTGAGTATTCAAGCCTATTCCACTGATCTGAGGGTCTATCCTTATTTCAATACCATGCTGTTTTGATAACTATTGCTTTGTAGTAAAGTTTAAAGCTGGGGAAAGTAATTCCTCCCATATTCTTTTTCCCAATGATTGCTTTAGCTATTCTAGGGTGTTTATTGTTCCAAACAAATTTCAAAAGTGTCTGATCCACTTCTTTGAAGAATGTCATAGGTATCTTTAGAGGGATAGCGTTGAATCTGTATAATGCCTTGGGGAGTATTGCCATTTTGATGATGTTAATCCTGCCAATCCATGAGCAGGGTATGTGTTTCCATTTCCGCGTGTCCTCTCTTATTTCTTAGAGCAGTTTTATAGTTTTCTTTGTATAGGTCCTTCACAGTTTTAGTCAAGTTGATTCCAAGATATTTGAGTTTGTGTGGCACTATTGTGAATGGGGTTGTTTTCTTAATGCCCATTTCTTCCTTATTACTATTGGTGTATAGAAAGGCCATTGATTTTTGTGTGTTAATTTTGTAGCCTGCCACCTTGCTATATGAGTCTATTGTTTCTAGAAGCTTTTTGATAGAGTCTTTAGGGTTTTCTAAGTAGACCATCATGTCATCTGCAAACAGTGAGAGCTTGACTTCTTCCTTTCCTATCTGGATTCCCTTGATATTTTTTCTTGCCTAATCACTATAGCAAGTACTTCCAGTGCTATGTTGAATAGGAGTGGTGAGAGAGGACAGCCTTGTCTTGTGCCAGAATTTAGAGGGAAGGCTTTCAGTTTTTCTCCATTGAGGATAATATTTGCCACTGGCTTGTGGTAGATGGCCTTCACTATATTGAGAAAGGTTCCTTCCATTCCCATCTTGCTGAGAGTTTTGATCAAGAATGGGTGTTGGACCTTATCAAATGCTTTCTCTGCATCTATTGATATGATCATGTGGTTTGTTTTTTTTTTTTTGATTTTTCTTAGACAAGTTATATCATTTTATTTTATATGTATATATATACACAATGATTTTACATTCAATGGTGTTAGCTCAATAAACAAAATAGCAATGAATGAAGTTAGCATTCAATGGTAGTGACTGATTCATCAAAATGGATACAAGGCTGAAAAAAATTTCCGAGTAAATGTAGCTTTTGGATGCTTCCAGCAGGGGGAAGCAGGCCCCTTCAGAGTGGGAGTGACTGATTTTTCAGTACAAGTAGCAATTACCATAGAGTTGGTTTGCTGATTTATCCTTGTCATACAAGATTCTGCTGTTCCATTTCCTTCAGTTTTCCTCTTCTATAAATGTTTGCTCATTCAGCATGATTTTTTAGTTAAATATGATGGAACCAATCAATATTTTAGGAGCTTCACATAAGTGGACAAATATGGTTTATGTTGATAGTCTGTTCTACCACAGTCCATATTGCAACCTTAATTTATTATTTCTACTTCTAAGTTCATACAAGGTCTGGGGTTCTAAAGGACAAAAATCTTCCAAATCTAGACATAGACTCAGATAAACTGGAGGAGCAAACAAAATCAAAACTCAACGTGACTACCGTTCCACCTTGTCTGTCTAGGCCCTACATTTCTCTTTGTCTTGTACTATTTATTACAAGGAGTAGAATGACAAGATTTTCCAAATAATATTTCTAGATTCCAAGAGTCTAGCTTTACTTTTAGTCTGGTTGTACAAGATGACTGGAATTTTTCTTTCCATATGCTCGTGCTGTACTCCTTTGTAAAGTGATTTTATCCAAAATTAATAGCAAAATGCTAGATTTTTAGGCTTCTTTTTTTTTATGCATAATTTTTTTTTATTTAAACACCTTGATTACATACATGATTGTGTTTGGGTTTCAGTCATAAAAGGAACACCACCCATCACCAGTGCAACATTCCCATCACCCAAGTCCCAAATCTCCCTCCTCCCCACCCAACCCCCGCCTGTACCCTAAACAGGCTCTACATTTCCCTCATACATTCTCAATATTAGGACAGTTCAAAATGTAGTTATTTCTCTAACTAAACTCATCACTCTTTGTGGTGAGCTTCCTGAGGTGAGCTGGAACTTCCAGCTCTTTTCTCTTTTGTGTCTGAAAATTATTATTACAAGGGTGTCTTTCATTTTTCTTAAAACCCATAGATGAGTGAGACCATTCTGCGTTTTTCTCTCTCTCTCTGACTTATTTCACTCAGCATAGTAGATTCCATGTACATCCATGTATAGGAAAATTTCATGACTTCATCTCTCCTGACAGCTGCATAATATTCCATTGTGTATATGTACCACAGTTTCTTTAGCCATTCGTCTGTTGAAGGGCATCTTGGTTGTTTCCAGAGTCTTGCTATGGTAAGTAGAGCTGCAATGAATATAGGTGTAAGGAAGGGGTTTTTGTATTGTATTTTTGTGTTCCTAGGGTTTATTCCTAGAAGTGGTATAGCTGGATCGTATGGGAGCTCGATTTCCAGTTTTTGGAGGAATCTCCATATCGCTTTCCATAAAGGTTGAACTAGACTGCATTCCCACCAGCAGTGGATAAGAGTTCCTTTCTTTCCACATCCCCGCCAACACTGTTGATTCTCATTCTTTGTGATGTGTGCCATTCTCTGGGGTGTGAGGTGGTATCTCGTCGTTGTTTTGATTTGCATCTCCCTGATGATTAGTGATGTGGAACATTTTTTCATGTGTCTTTTGGCCATGTGTATTTCTTCTTTGTCAAAGTGTCTGTTCATTTCTTCTCCCCATTTTTTGATGGGGTTAGATGTTTTTTTCTTGTAAAGTTCTGTCAGTGCCTTGTATATTTTGGAGATTAGCCCCTTATCTGATGGGTATTGGGTGAATAGTTTCTCCCACTCAGTGGGGGGCTCTTGTATCCTGGGCACTATTTCCTTTGAGGTGCAGAAGCTTCTCAGCTTAATATATTCCCATCTGTTAATCTCTGCTTTCACTTGCTTGGAGAGTGCAGTTTCCTCCTTGAAGATGCCTGTAATGTCCTGGAGTGTTTTGCCTATGTGCTGTTCTATATATCTTATGGTTTTGGGGCTGATATCGAGGTCTTTAATCCGTTTGGATTTTACCTTTGTACATGATGTTAGCTGGGGGTCTAAGTTTAATTTTTTGCAAGTGGCTATCCAATTGTGCCAACACCACTTGTTGAAGAGGCTTTCCCTGCTCCATTTAGGATTTCCTGCTCCTTTATCAAAAATTAGATGGTTGTATCTCTGGGAAACATTTTCTGAGTATTCAAGCCTATTCCACTGATCTGAGGACCTATCCTTATTCCAATACCATGCTGTTTTGATAACTGTTGCTTTGTAGTACAGTTTAAAGTTGGGAAAAGTAATTCCTCCCATATTCTTTTTCCCAATGATTGCTTTAGCTATTCGAGGGTGTTTATTGTTCCAAATGAATTTCAAAAGTGTCTGATCCACTTCTTTGAAGAATGTCATGGGTATCTTTAGAGGGATGGCATTAAATCTGTATAATGCCTTGGGGAGTATTGACATTTTGATGATGTTAATCCTGCCAATCCATGAGCAGGGTATGTGTTTCCATTTCCGTGTGTCCTCTCTTATTTCTTGGAGCAGAGTTTTATAGTTTTCTTTGTATAGGTCCTTCACATATTTAGTCAAGTTGATTCCAAGATATTTGAGTTTGTGTGGCACTATTGTGAATGGGGTTGTTTTCTTAATGTCCATTTCATCCTTATTACTATTGGTATATAGAAAGGCCATTGATTTTTGTGTGTTAATTTTGTAGCCTGCCACCTTGCTATATGAGTCTATTGTTTCTAGAAGCTTTTTGATAGAGTCTTTAGGGTTTTCTAAGTAGAGTATCATGTCATCTGCAAACAGTGAGAGCTTGACTTCTTCCTTTCCTATCTGGATTCCCTTGATATCCTTTTCTTGCCTAATCGCTATAGCAAGTACTTCCAGTGCTATGTTGAATAGGAGTGGTGAGAGAGGACAGCCTTGTCTTGTGCCAGAATTTAGAGGGAAGGCTTTTAGTTTTTCTCCATTGAGGATAATATTTGCCACTGGCTTGTGGTAGATGGCCTTAACTATATTGAGAAAGGTTCCTTCCATTCCCATCTTGCTGAGAGTTTTGATCAAGAATGGGTGTTGGACCTTATCAAATGCTTTCTCTGCATCTATTGATATGATCATGTGGTTTTTATTTTTCTTGTTGTTGATGTTGTGTATTATGTTGATAGACTTACAGAAGTTAAACCATCCTTGCATTCCTGGGATGAAACCTACTTGATCGTAGTGGATGATCTTCTTAATGAGGTATTGAATCCTATTTGCCAGGATTTTGTTGAGGATCTTTGCATCTGCATTCATCAGCGATATTGGTCTGTAATTTTCTTTTTTTGTAGCATCTCTGTCTGGTTTAGGTATCAGGGTGATGTTGGCTTCATAAAAGCTATTTGGGAGTGTTTCCGTTTGTTCAATTTCATGAAAGAGTCTTGCCAGGATTGGTAGTAGTTCCTCTTGGAAAGTTTGAAAGAATTCATTAGTGAATCCATCTGGGCCTGGGCTTTTGTTTTTGGGCAGACTTTTGATTACCATTTTTATTTCATCAATGGTGATGGGGATGTTTAGATATGCTACATCCTCTTCCTTCAACCGTGGAAGATTATGAGTCCAAGAATTTATCCATTTCTTCCAGGTTCTCATTTTTAGTGGCATAGAGTTTTTCAAAGTAGTTTCTGATTACCCTTTGAATCTCTGTCATATCAGTAGTGATCTCTCCTTTTTCATTCCTAATACGAGTTATCAAGTTTCTCTCTCTCTCTTTCTTAGTTAGGTTTGCCAGTGGTCTATCAATCTTGTTTATTTTTTCAAAGAACCAACTTCTGCTTTCGTTGATCTTTCAGATTGTTTTTTGGGTTTCCACTTCGTTGATTTCTGCTCTCAGCTTTGTTATTTCCTTCTGTCTTCCTATTCTTGGGTCCTTTTGTTGAGTACTTTCTAGTTCTATTAGCTGTGTCATTAAGCTACTCAGGTAAGCTCCTTCTTCCTTCCTGATGTGGGCTTGCAAAGCTATAAATATTCCTGTCAGTACTGCTTTTGCTGTGTCCCATAAGTTCTGATAGTTTGTGTCTTTATTGTCATTTGTTTCCAGGAACCTTTTGATTTCCTTCTTGATTTCATCTCGGACCCACTGGTTATTGAGTATGAGGCTGTTTAACTTCCAGGTGTTAAAGTGTTTCTTCTGAGTCCCTTTGGAATTCACAAATAATTTCAGAGCCTTGTGGTCAGCGAAGGTAGTCTGCAAAATTTCTATCCTCTTGATCTTATGGAGGTATGTTTTATGTGCCAGCATGTAGTCTATCCTGGAGAATGTCCCATGTACAATGGAGAAGAATGTGTATTCAGGTTTCTGGGGATGGAGTGTCCTATATATATCCACTAGGCCTCTTTCTTCCATTTCTCTCCTCAGGTCTAGTATATTCTTGTTGGGTTTCAGTCTGGTTGACCTATCCAGTGTTGACAAAGCAGTGTTGAGGTCCCCCACAATTATTGTGTTGTTATTGATATTGTTTTTCAGATTTGTCAACAGCTGTTTTAAATATTTTGCTGGCCCCTCATTTGGTGCATATATGTTTAGGAGAGTTATTTCTTCCTGCTCTACATACCCCTTGATTAATATAAAATGTCTATCTTTGTCCCTTACAACCTTCCTGAGTATAAAGTTTGCATTATCTGATATTAGGATGGCCACTTCAGCTTTTTTATGGGTGTTGTTTGCTTGGATAATTTTTCTCCAGCCTTTTATTTTGAGTCTATGTTTGTTCTGACTATTCAGATGTGTTTCTTGTAGGCAGCAGAAGGTTGGATTGAGTTTTTTGATCCATTTAGCCACTCTGTGTCTCTTAACTGGTGCATTTAGTCCACTGATGTTGAGAGAAAGAATTGTCCTGGGATTTAATGCCATCTTTATATCAAAATTTGGTGTGTCTTTTGGTTAGTCTTGTTTTAAATTAGGTCTTTCAGTTTTTCTCTTAAGACTAATTTTGAGTCTATAAAATTTCTGAGCTGTTTTTTGTCTGTGAAACCATGTATTCTTCTGTCAAACCAGAAAGTGAGTTTTGCTGGGTACAGTATTCTAGGTGAAGCATTCATTTCATTCAGTCTTGTCACAATATCCCACCACTGCTTTCTGGCATTGAGTGTTTCTGGTGACAGGTCTGCTGTAAATCTCAAGGATGCTTGCTGCTTGCTTGAATGTAATTTCCCCTTTTGATCTTGCTGTTTTCAGAATTCTGTCTCTATCTGTGGGATTTGTCATTGTGACTAGGAGGTGTCTTGGGGTGGTTTTTCTTGGGTCTCTTTTGGTTGGTACTCTTCGAGCATGCAGGATTTGATCACATATATTCTTTAGCTCTGGAAGTTTCTCTTTAATGATGTTCTTGACCATTGATTCTTCCTGGAAATTTTCTTCCTGGGTCTCTGGGACTCCAATGATTCTTAAGTTGCTTCTGTTGATCTTATCATAGACTTCTATTTTCATGTGTTCCCATTCTTTAACTAATTTTTCCATTGTCTGTTCATTTGCTTTAAGTTTTTTTTCCAATCTCTCCTGATGTATGGAATTGTTATGTATCTCATCTTCCACAGCACCAAGTCTATTCTCAGCTTCTGATACCCTGTCCCAGAGCTTATCCATTTTGTCATTCACTTCGTTTACTGACTTTTTCAGGCCTGTTAGTTGACATGTTATTTCAGTTTGTAGTTTTGTGATTTCTGTCTTCATATTTTCTTGATTCTTATTAGTGTTCTGTTCCACTCTATCCATGGTTTCTTTGAGTTCTTTGAGTATCTTCCATATTGCTACTCTAAAGTCCTTATCTGAGAGGTTGATTAGTTGGTTGGTCATTAACTGGTCATCAGAATTGTCATCTTCATTCTCTATGTCTGATGCTGGCCTGCGTTGTTTCCCCATTGTCACACTTGTATTGTGGGTTTTTCTACATGTTATGGTGGTATTCATTGGTTATATGATGCAGGCAGCACACTTCTCTGGCTCCGCCCTTTCTGGATGGGCCGACTTGCCTCCAAGGTAGGGGAGTCCTCCATGGATGAAGCCTCACACAGGATCAAATCTTAGGCCCAAGCACACAGCAGAGAAGACAGTCTGGAGAGGTTTTTTTTCTTCTTGTGATGGTGTTCTTTTTTAAGAAAGAGCGCACGGCTGCGTAGCGAAGTGGAGCTAAGTGCCTTCTGGAGCCTCTTTTCAGCCCACTCTCAAGAGGTTCACGCAACAGGATAGTAGAGAGACACACACAGGCAGCACTCACAGTTTTTCACAGTCGGGCCCCACTGGACAGGCATAGTTTTCACTCGCTCGCTGGGCAGCTTCAGAATGCTGTATTTTTGGGGTTCGCTTCCCAGGACTCTGAGGAGAGCTTCAAGAATTCAGAAAAGACAGGACAGGGCTCCCTTCAGGTCCTCTGTTTCTTGCTGGGTAGCTTCAGTTTTTTGGGGGTTCGCTTCCCAGGGCTCTGAGGTGAGCTTCCAGAGTTCAGGAAAGACAGAGAAGAGTAGGACAGGGCTCCCTTCAGGTCCTTTGTTTCTCACTGGCTCGCTGGGTAGCTTCCGAATGTAGTTTCTTTGGGGTTCGCTTCCCAGGGCTCTGAGGAGAGCTTCCAGAGTTCAGGAAAGACAGAGAAGAGTAGGACAGGGGTCCCTTCAGGTCCTCATTTTCCTCAGAAGAAGCACAGCTGGGTGGAGACTCTGCAGGTAGAGCAATCAGCACTCTGCCTGGAAACCCCCACATCCAGCCATTTCTTACTCACTCACTCTTATTAATTTATTTTGGTTTGATGGAAACAACTATAAATGCTCTGAGTTTATATTTAGGGACCACTCCTGATGGTACTCAGGGGATTATATGCAGGATATAGATTGACTTTGGATTCTTTGGAGAACTCACATTTATTTTAGAGAAAAATAAAGGCAAGTGCCAAATTTTTTTATTTTTTTATACCACACTTATATTTTTAATTGTTTTTTTTTTTTTTTGTTTTGGGGCCATATCCGTTGATGCTCAGGGGTTACTCCTGGCTATGCACTCTGAAATTGCTCCTGGCTTGGGGATAGCATATGTGACACCAGCAGACCCCTTACTTCTAGCGCCACTGCTCAGGCCCCATATATTTTTTCTTTTGTACTAAAATAAATGTTACTTTTTAATCCATTTTTAATCCATTTACTTTTTGTGAATAGAAGGACTTCTACTTTTATTTATTTTATATGCTGTATATTTTTTTAGCTTTAGAGACAAAAATGGCAATATTCAAAGGTTATTCCTGATTCTGCAATCAGGATTTGCTTCTGGCAATTGAGTCCATAAGGATGCCAGGGATCAATCAAAGTTGGGTCATGTGCAAGGGAAGTGTCTTTCCTGCGGTAATATCCCTCTAGTGTCTACCCCTAGAGTGACTCAGAAGACCCTATGGTGTTCTAGATTAAATATAGGTTCCCACATGCAAAGCATGCATTCCAGCCCTTTGACCTTTGAGCTATCTCCCCAGTCCCCAAATATTCAGTCTTAAAACTTCTAATTAAAAAAAAAGAGCGGGGGGGGTGGATATATAGCACAGCAATAGGGTGTTTGCCTTACAAGCAGCTGACCCAGGATCAAAAGTGGTTCGAATCGCGGTTTCTCATATGGTCCCCCATGCCTAATGCCTGCTAAGAGCGATTTCTGAGCAGATAGCCAGGAATAACCCCTGAGTGCTGTTGGGTGTGGCCCAAAAACCAAAAAAAAAAAAAAAAAAAAAAAAAAAAGAACAAAACTGTACAAAAAATTTAAAAAAAAAGTAATGTGAGAATAATTAAGCACCATGTACTGAATGGCTTTTGTAGTCAGTCAGTTAATGACTGGACTTTTTATTATTAGCTTCACATTAAAAGATTAGCTAAAGAAGGGTCATGACCTAAGTTAACAGAAATATTGCTGGTACATTGCTTGTTTCATGCATAATTTATAATCTATCTGAATCAAATGAGCTACAGAGCAATATTACAATTAACATTCAGCTGTGTCATGGATTTGGTTAAACTCCCTTTAGGAATTCTGTTTGTAATGAGTAGCAGGACACAGTATTACTAAGTGCTGTTTAGTTTTTAGTGAAAAGGGTGTCCAGTGTGTGTATGTGTTGTGTGGTGTGTGGGCCTGCAAAAATAAAAAATAGTTTTTCTTGAAATAGCAGAAAAAAAAGTGTTCAGGAAAGATTACAGGGTTGAAAAGCAAGCCAGGTTCAGCATATTAAATTTTCTTAGAATACAAGCCAATTAAAGCAAAGTTATGAAAGAAACATTGAATTTAAAAGCACAATAAAATATAAATGATAGCAAGCAATATAAAATACAATAAGTGTGAATGTACACGGTTATAGGAAACAACATACTGTAGGAGAAATGAATACAATAGTCTATAAATATAGAATATATTTATCTGTTCACATTCTTTGAGTAGTTTATCCATTATCTGTTCATTTGCTTTAAGCTTCTTTTCCAATCTCTTCTGCTGTATGCAGTTGTTCTGCATCTCATCTTCTGACTCACTGACTCTGTCCTCAGCAGCTGTTTTTCTGTTGGAGAGGATTTCCAATGAGGTTTTAATTTCATCTACCGAGTTTTTCAGACCTGTTATTTCAGTCTGAGGTTTTCTCATTTGATATTCATATCCTCTTGATTCTTATTTGTTTTGCATTCAACTTGATCTATGCTTTCTTTGAGTTCCATGAACATCCTCCATATTTCTTCTCTAAATGCCTTATCTAAGAGGACACCTAACTGGTTGGTACTTTTCAGGTCATCAGAGTGGTCATTGTCATTCTCTATGCATGAGTTTGTCCTGCATTGTTTCCCCATTGCCCCACTTGTAGTATGTTTTTTACTATGTGCTGTGGTGGGGTTTATTGGTTAGAAGATACATGCGGCCACTGAGAAAAGTGAGGTGGCCATAGTCCTCTGACTCTACTCTTATTGGGGGGGGGGAAGCTTACCAGTATTGGGCCCTAAAGAGATTATTTTCACTATCATCTTTTTGGCTGCTCACACAAAATAGCAGGCAGGGAGCTAGGCAGCAGCCCTTTAGAATGGCTTTCTTGTTTCAAATTTGATAACTTTTAAAATTAAAAGTTCTTATATTAAATGAGATTTACAATGTCTAGTTTTGGGGAATGTTTTAGATATAACATTTATTTTAATATTTATTTCAGTACACTATAATCAATTTTATAAATATTGTTAGGTATCATTCTTGGTAATGTAGATGCTAAGTTTAGACCAGTAAAAATGATAAAAACAATAACTTACAGGTGTTTACATATACATAGGTCAGATAAATATCACAGAAGATAAATTATTGAGTAATTGAGAACATTTGATTCAGTAATGGGTCACATTCTGGCAGTTATCATATCTTACTTCTGGAGTTCCTTATACAAATCCAGTTTTTGTACCAGCGTTAGTTACATTCAAGACAGACTCATGACTCTGGCTGCAGAAGGGAAGACTATTTAAGAAGAGAAGTGTTGGGTATTAGCGAGGAGAATAAATTTAGAAAATTGTTATTTTATTTTAAGACTAAAATTTTGTTGAAAAAAATATGTAAAATAAAAACAAAACACATGAAAGTCTTTTTTTGTATGAGCCATTTTATAGTAGGTTGTTATCAACCCAAAATAGAAAACATAAGCACCAAAAAAATTGAGGAAAACAATTGATTAAAATAATTGACAAGAAAACTAATAAATTTGCTATGTAGAGACTGAATAAAACACGTATATGTAATATTTCTAGACATTGTTAAAATATTTCCCTATGTATTGTACTTTCTCTTTTGTTGCTTTTATAACATATAAAGTATATGAAATATGTATTTCCATGAAAGCTCACCAATAGAAAATATTATCAAATGTTTATAGGGAAGATGTAACATGCTGATTTGATTTTAACTGAAAATCATGATTTTGATTTTATTTATTAATTTATTCATAAAATAAATTTTATTTTGTTTACTTAAAAAAAGTAAAAGTCTTATCATATTATGAGTGTTGTGTTTATTTCTATGAAGGAAGCTAACTAAAATAAGTTTGATGAATATATTGAATTCTCTCTTTTCAACATGAAAATGAATATTCTCTAGAGGAATATAACTGAAATGCAGTGTTTTGCTTATTATTCACAGTGGCTCTATAGTCTTCTATTAGAAAGAGAGAGAAGACAGAAAGAGAGAGAGAAAAAGAGAGAAATTTTACTCAATTCTAAAGGACAAGAAAATTGGTGTTGTTTTCAGTGTGCTTCAGTATAAATTTAATTTCAGTTGTTTTTAAGAGAAATTGCATTTGACTGTGGTCTTGTATTGCCTTAGGCTTTGTACTTTCAGAAATTTTTTGTGAAATTTATAAAAATTGAAAACTTTGAAGTAAGAATCAGTCATATAAATTCAAAGTAAAAAAGCACTATCCATTAAGAATTTTTAGAACTTTCCATGTTACTGCATTTCTTATGACTCTACTACCTCACTCTATACAATAAAAAAATAAGAATCCTTTCATTAGCATTTTACAAAGACACTGAGTTTGAGAATATTAAAATGACTTATCCAAAGATAGAAAGCTAAGCACCTAGAAACTACACTTAACTCTATGTCTTCTTATTCCTAATTCATAGATTTTTCTATTTTCTTTTTCTCATTCTCTTTTAATTCGTTACCACCCTAGACAAAACTATTGACATTCTATTGTATCAGCAATAGGACATGAGCCCTGCTCTTCATCTTAAAACATGTAAGAAGGTTGCAGATGAGTGACTATAAAGCTGACTTTTTTTTTAAATATCTTCATTTAAACACCTTGATTACAACTATGATTGTAGTTGGGTTTAACATCGTATTTTCATTACATACAATACATATCATGAAATCTGATTGTTTCAGATACCATATCAATATAAATACAAAATCTGTCGTAGTTTGAGATGCTTGGACTTGTCAAAATTGTGGAATTGACAAAGGAAAATAAAGACAAAAATTTAAAAGTAAAAGGCACTCAAGTCAGAGTAGCAAGCAAGTATGTCTTTCTGTTAGAATATAAATGTCTTAGACTTTGCTTTCTCAGTGATTAAGGTAGTATTAGTATAATTCAAATGCATTCAGCTTATGCAAAGTACTACAAAGTGCTGTTGCAGTCAGAGGTAACAGTATTCCAAAGAGATGCAATTAGACCTCACTACATTTAGAGTTAAGGACTCATTATATATGATATTTTTCAGACGGCATTCATATTGAAGTCTTCATGAAAGAAATGCATAAAACAAGGCATTCTGTTGGAGCTCCACTGATCACTTATGAATGCTGACAAGCTGCCAATTGTGTTCACAAGGAATAGACATATCATCCACTGACTTGAACAGCTTTGTTTCTCCCTCCTGCATCAGTGAATAATCAAGAATCAACTGGAAAATATACCTTCAAAAAGGCAGAATATGTTAGGAGGATGCTTTGGTTTGCTACATAATTTTACCTTTCTGAGGCCATATGAGGCATGCTTTGACTTGAAGTAAACATCCTCAAAAGGTGCTTCTTTACTGTAACATAACAACTGAAATCTTAAAAAAAATATAAAGCTGCATATTTAAACAATTATAGATCTGTGTTATTCAATAAATATTATAATTGAGTTATACATCACAAGTCACTGCTATCCTGAGGTAAAGAGTATTCGTCTGATATAAAAATCAAAATGATATCTTTATTTAGCACTATAATTACAAACTTTATTATATTATATTTTTATTTATAATACTTTATTATGTTATAATAAAAATCAAAATGAAAATATGAATCAAATTAAACTGTATAGAATAATTTTTGAAAGCAAGTGTCTAGGGTATCATTGATAATCAGAAAAAGTTCAAGAAGAGAGTTATATAATATATGAAAATATATCTTAGTGATTATAATCTTGAGGTAAATCAATTATAATGATCATCTTCTTCACATTACTTCCAAGATGTTGTAAATAAATGATATCCTATCAAGGTACCATTGAAAAACAAAGGTAATTGACTGTAACTTTATAAAATTTTTATAAAAATGTGAAAATTTCTACTAATTAAAGATAATTGGGGGTTAGTAATTTGGAAACATTAAGATTTTTTTTTTCAGAAAAAAAACCACATTTTATGGGCCAGAGCCATAGCAGAGTGGGTAGGGTGTTTGCCTTGCACGCGGCTGACATGAGTTTGAATACCGTATGATCCTTTGAGCCTGCGAGTAGTGATTTCTAAGTGCAGAGACAGAGTAATTCCTGAGGTCTGCCAGATTTGTCCCTCCAAATAGCAAAAACAAAACAAACAAACAAATACTTGCACATTTTAATTAGCAAAAGGACAGACTGCAGTTTCATCCCCCTGGTGTCCCATATGGTCCCCCAAGCAGGAGCGATTTCTGAGTGCATAGCCAAGTGTAACATTTACATATTACAGAAATTTTAACCTTCAACAATGACAATCAACACTTATTTTCTAATTATGTCTTTTTATTTTTATTTATTTGCTTTTGGGTCACACCGGTGACGCTCAAAGGTTACTTCTTGCTATGTGCTCAGAAATCGCTCCTGGCTTGAGAGACCATCTGGGATGCCAGAGATTGAACCGCTCTGTCCTGGGTCAACTGCATGCAAGACAAACTCCATACTGCTGCACATACACTCTGTCCCCTAATTATGTCTTTTTGGGGGGAGGGTTTGATCTTTGGGTCAAACCCGGCAGCGCTCAGGGGTTACTCCTGATTCTATGCTCAGAAATCATTCCTGGAAGGCTCAGGAGACCAAATGAGATGCCAGGATTCAAACCACTGACCTTCTGTATGCAAGGCAAACACCTTACCTCCACGCTCTGTCTGGCCCCTAATTATGTCTTTTTAAATGTAAATTTATTGCAATTGGGAAGTTATTTTTAGATACATTACATATATATTTTTACATTTTTGTAATATATATTATATGCATGTATATTAAATACATATTTCATATATGTTACATATAAGTGTATATAATATATAGATATTTAATGCATAGAGAGAAACTAAACAGAAGACTAAATTTCTTCTAATGTAACTTTATTTTTACTATGTTTTAAACTATTTACTATTTTACAAAGGTTAAGATGGTTTTTGCCGCTACCTTAATAGTTAGACAATCCCATGTCAGACTCTTTTAGATATTTAGAAAAAGCCCATGGGAGCCAATTTGTGTGTAGAAAAATATATTCCTACAGCCTTTTCTAGATCTTCTATATCCCTCAATAACTAAATAATTGATTATGAATGCTTGGCAGTTCCACATATATACACATTTATATCATTTATCAGCTTCTACTTTTTTTACATGATACAAAAATTGATTGGCAATATATAATGTGCCAAATATCCTGTTAAGATATTAAATTTTATGTATGAAAATGAAACATTACTTCAGTAAATCACAGTCTGTTAATTAATTTTTATTCTGCTTTTAACGTGATATCAGTCCTATGAGAAAATATACTAGTTTTGTTCTTCCTGCACTCTACACCCCAGAACAACCTTTCTGATTCTACAGTTGCATATATATATTTCTGTCAGCACTCTAAACTCAAGGATAACATGTATAGGATTTTTAGGTAGTAACCATCAGATGAAGTAACTATTTTCATGAGGCGAATGTATCTTTCAGGGGAGTGAGGAGAAAGGTGTTAGAAAAAATTTAGTCTTTACTGATTTCTATAAATATACATGCCAGCCAAAGTTTTAAGTTAGTCTAGTGGATGATGTATATCACTAAAACATTTCTTAGTTTAGAAAATTTAATAAAGTACCACAATTCTGCTACCTGCATTTTAATAGAAATTTCATACCTGAAGAAAAATGAAAATTCAATGACATGAATCTGTCTCTCACTTGGTTCCTATACCACATATTAAATTTTTTTTTGTTATCTGTGAAAGAACTGAAACTTTGTCACTTTACAATTATGTTTTTTTTAAATTTTTAATCTTTATACACATTGTTGTGTAAATTTTTATACACACTGTTGCAAACTTTCTGAAGTCTTACATTTGTATATTAAAAATGAGTATGTCTAACATCTTTCCCAATGAAGATACTTCTTAAATATTTTTAATGTTTATTTTTATTTATTTATTGGTTTGGGGTCACATTCAGTGTTGCGTTGCACTCAAGAATTATTCTTCTTGAGGCTTGTAGAGCCTAATAGAGTACTCAGGATATGACACAGGGCCACTGCATGCAAGACAGGTGTTCTACCCGCTGTGCTATATTTTCAACACCCTAAGTTTATTATTTTAAAGTGAATACGTTATATAAAAAAGAACTATGTTCCTAAAGCTAGCAGTAGTTTTAGAATCGATAATTATTGGGATTAAATTGTTTAATACAAAAAGAACTAAATACTGTTTATATCATTAATACAATGCATAAAATAGATAATAGTAGATCTAAGACAAATGAAAAACAATATAAATAAAAATAATAAGGCAAGTTTGCTATTCAAGATGAAGTACTCCCTTGAACACATATCTCAGTTCCTTGTTTTCTATGTTTCAGCATTAGCTAATCTGGAGGGCTTTTTTGTTGTTGTTGTTTTTGTTTTTTTGGGGGGGCCACGCCCATTTGATGCTCAGGGGTTACTCCTGGCTAAGCACTCAGAAATTGCCCCTGGCTTGGGGGGACCATATGGGACGCTGGGGATCGAACCACTGTCTTTCCTTGGATAGCACTTGCAAGGCAGACACCTTACCTCTAGTGCCACCTCTCCAGCCCCTTGTTTATTCAAGCACATATTTCTATTTTTCTTTCTCATGTTCCTAAATAAGTTTCATAAAAACTGCCTTGATTTACCATTCTACTTCCTTCTGACATTCTTTCTGTAAAGGAGTGGCAACAGACCCTTTACAGATCTGCTAAGATTAGGACTGACCTGATCAGGCCAGGCAATTCCAGGAGACTGGTAGCTGAGATGGATTGAACAGAGGTGAAAAAAAATTTTTAATACCTATTGCTATCCACTTTCAAAGACACAAGGGCTAGAGCAATAGCACAGCTGTAGGGCATTTGCTTGCACGAGGCTGACCTGGGACAGTTCTGGATTTGATCCCCAGCATCCTTTAAGGCCTCTAAGCCTGCCAGGAGTGATTTCTGCATGTAGAGCCAGGAGTAAACCTTGAGCACCACCAGGTATGTAGCTCCCCCATTAAGGAGAAAGATACTAGAAGCAAATTTAATATTAATTAAATTAATATTGAATGCCACCTTTACATAGATGATAAACTATTTTAATACAAAGGAAACATAGCAACAAGAGATTTTCTTTTTAATATTATATATGTGATTGAAGGCTTATATCTAAAATATTTAGATTACTCTTATTATATGATTTAGCAACAAAAAACCAGTAGCCTAATCACAAAATAAAAATTTAGAGGATTAAAGCCATTATTTATAGCAACATACTCACAAAAACTTAAAGAAGAAATGAACAAAACTGTGAATCAAGATATACCTAAATAAACAATTTGTGATAGATAAACTTGATAGAATACTAGTATGCCATTAAAAAGAATAGATTTGTAACTTTCAATGAGCTTAAGCCTTGTGGTGACTTTTTAAGTGAAATATATATATTAAGATAATGTTAAACTCTGGATAGTCTCATTTATATGCAGAATATAATAAATAAAGTAATGAATCAAAACAACAAAATCAATGAACACAATGGGTAAAAGGGGACTTTTGGGGGAGTGTCTCTGGAATTTTTTTTTGTTTTTTGGGATTTTTTTGGGGGGGTTTTTGGGCCACACCTGGTGGTGCTCAGGGGTTACTCCTGGCTATCTTTTCAGAAATAATTCCTGGCAGGCACGGGGGACCATATGGGATGTTGGGATTCAAGCCAACCACCTTAGGTCCTGGATTGGCTGCTTGCAAGGCAAACACCGCTGTGCTATCTCGCCGGCCCATGGAATTTTTATGGTATTTCAGTGTGTACCATATGCATACAAAAATTTAGAGTTATATTTCTAATAGTCAACAGTATTATAATGATCGTTATAATTTATTATAATATTTTTATTTTCAAATATATATTCAAATTTTGAAAATGTTTTATTTTGTAATTGAGGCATTACACATATTTTCTTGTACATCTTTATTAAAAGTTCGGGGAATTTATTTATCATAATTATTAATTCACAAGAAGGGACAAATTAAGCCTCAGGTATAAGTACATTGAAAATTAATTGTGAAATAAAGGCATTTTATTCCATTGAATTTGAAAATGGATCTAGAAGAAAATGTGTTCAAAGTTAAGAATTCATATTTGTACCATTCACATTATTTTTTCTACATTAAAACTGGGAATGTTATAAGAATTTCAAAATAAAAAGTATTTTATAATAATTAAAATACCTTATAATCCTATAAAATAACTAGTAGAATAATAAAATCATGATTTTTCTTTCTTGGGTTCTTAAACCTCTATTAAAAAGATCTTTACTAATGGTCAGAAGGAATATAAACTTTCTGCTCTTATTTTCAGCTAGCTTTTATTTTTTGCCTTCAAGTTCTGATAATACAAATCCAACAGCAATTCCACATTGTCAGATGAGAAAGTTGAAAGGGATTTCATATGGTGAAGTCAGTTAGATACCTCTTGAGGACAAATGGCAATGTAAAAATATCCTCTAGCAGCTTTACCAGTATACAACAAATATAGGTCATTCTATTCAGCAAGAAAAGTTATCAGAACTCATCTCTTATTTCTGCTACAAAGGCAAACTCATAAAATTGAATAGCTTCTAAATTCCTTCTTAAAGAATGTGATGCTCTAGATATTACATTAAATATATGTAAACTCTTACTAACAAGAAAAATTCTTGATGTTTTAAAATGTATTGTAAAATAACAATAAAACTAAGATCTCAAACAGTATTTGATCAATTACAAAATGCTAAGTTTTTTAAAATATATAGTCATTTGCATTATATTTCTTTGGAGATTTAATAGAATGGGTTCAACATACTTTACCCACATGATTTATTAGCATATGCAGTCTTAGATAAATTAGTGTGTATGTTAAGAAATATAAAAATACTTAAAGAATGAAGATTATAGCTGTGGAAAATGTTTTGAATGGCATATGCTTTGCACCAGCCAAAAGTCTAACTTCTCTACTTCTCATGATACCCTCTGTTCTTCTGACTTCTTCAGCTGTAGACATTAGCAAGCATGTCATTTTCAAACTCAAACATGAGAGTCCCTGAAGCAATTATTCTTTATAAAATGTTGCCAAGGCTATCAAGTGCAAAATCTTTTTGAAATAAATTGTGTGACTTTGAATACATAACCATCAGTTATATAAGTCTGTACATTCTCAAACATATTTTAGCAATGGAGTTCAGATATGGTCATTCAAAATTTGCACAAAGTTTATGAATATACCTCCATATTGAAGGCTAAAACATTTGTTTGAATATTGTAAAATTTTATTAGCATTTTGGTTCTATGGTCACAATAGTGTTTATATTCGTAGCATTGATGGAAAAAAATCATTGCCACTCATTACCAATAAAATGTCCATGAGAGTCCACCATGATTCTTACAATATCTCTGACTGCTTTTCCTTCCTCAAAATCCCATATTTTTTGTGTTTTGTTTTGTTTTGTTTTGTTTTTGGGTCACACCTGGCAACCCTCAGGGCTTACTCTTGGCTCTACACTCAGAAATCGCTCCTGGCAGGCTCGGGGGACCATATGAGATGCCGGGATTCGAACCACCATTCTTCTGCATGCAAGGCAAATGCCCTACCTTCATGCCATCTCTCCGGCCCCAAAATTCCATATTTTAATATATTTTATAATGTAAGGCCAATGATTCTTCATTTTTTGACATTTTTTATTTTCTTGTTTTGCCTCTATATTTAACAGGTTAGTATTATCTTTGTGTTTCTCTCTTTGACGTAGTTTTTCTGATCATGAAACCATCTTATTCCACATATGTCTCATTTTTCTTTTAAAATCCTCAACCTGAAAAAAATATCAAAATGTGAGCTTTCTGGAGTAATAAAAATACTTTACTTCTATGTATTATGAACACTTATCATTCCAAATACAAAAAAAATATTTGACTTAGTAAGAAAGTCTTATGCCTCAACAGGCACTATTAGCCAGTAAGAAGGGCAGAATCAATGTAAACATTCATATTTTGGTTAGATTTTATTTTTATTATGATAATATACATTTAAGTAATCTTTGAATGATTTTAAAGTATATTAACTTAAGTTATACTTTTTAAACATAGCAAAAGTTAGCAATATAATACCAGATTAAGAATGAAGATGTAACATTATGTTTTCTATTTAAATACACAAAACTAATCTAAAGATACTTTTCCTAAAAGAGTATCTATATTATGCAACCATGACTTATCTTAATTTTCTCTGAGAAAAACCCCAATAACTATAGAATGTAAAATACTACTTTAAGATCATTTTTTGAATAAATACCCTTCTTACAGCCAAACACCTGTTTCATAGTTGTTGCATGTATAATTAATGCAGCCTAATGAACATACTTCATCAAAATTCCTCAGTGGTCTCAAAATAAATTAGAGTGGTAGGTCTTACAAATGATAACATTTAAGAAAAATACACTAATATTTTAAAAGTACTTCATGTAAATATAACATGCCTTGATTGATACAGTCCTCTAAGGAACCACATAATATGATAACCATATTATATTCCAACATATCATGACTCATTTAATCAACACGTGTATTGCATGCCTAAATTCTCCTGACAGCACGCATATTTCCTGCTAGCCTCAATACACTTGGTATCAATGACAAATAGCTCTTCAAAGTAGCACTTCCCTCGAAGCTCAGCAACACTCTCACTATTCCTATGTTAGTGTCTTATTTCACTGAAAAATTCTGCAATCATGATAAAAGTTTTAATCCCTCTGGCAAAAAGCAATGCTTTTAATCCATTAATATACATAAGTTGATACATTTTAAGTAAGAATTTTTTACAAACCACAATATATTTTTCAAGTATAAATATCAGTACAGAAATAAGATAAAGCATTTCCAAAATGTTAACTTCATGTAAATCTTTTAATCATCAGGTCTCCTTACAGTTATTGTAAAAAATTCGTCCAATTTTAGGCAGCATATAGACATCATATCCATACTCTTTTTTTTTGTTTTTCGGGCCACACCCATTTGATGCTCAGGGGTTATTCCAGGCTAAGCACTCAGAAATTGCCCCTGGCTTGGGGGGACCATATGGGATCACGAGGGATGGAACTGCGGTCCTTCCTTGGCTAGCGCGTTTGCAAGGCAGACACCTTACCTCTAGTGCCACCTCGCCAGCCCCATATCCATACTCTTAACAAAGGTGATATTATATAATATGGAGCTAATACATTAATAAAATGCGCTCTTAGTGTGCTTTAAGTGCCATAACACAATGCCACAGTTTGAGTGACTCAATAGGAATATATTTTTATCACCATTTGAATGGTTGTAGACAATCACAATGCCAAAACTATCAGTGTCTTAGAATGAACGTCTTCCACAATTTTCAGTCATCCTATGACATTTTATAATATTTCTATGGAGAAACAGGGAAGATAAAGGGAAGGTAACTTTTTTAATTTGTAGGCATAGATTCTGTAATCACTTCCAGCAATACTAGGGCTCACTCTTGTGGGGGCTCCCTGAGATGTTGAGAATTGAAACTGGGTCAGGAATTTGTATAAAAAGCATCTTACCCTCAGTACTAACTCCCTTTCCCTTGAAAGGGAGATTCTTATAAAGTTGCTGATTCGTTCATCACCAGCATCTCCAAACAGCCACTACATTTGGGACCAGAAAGATAGCACAGAATTAGGGCATTTGCCCTGCATGTTGCCAAACCAGGATAAAGCCAAGTTCGATTCCAGGCATTCCATATGATCCCAGATCCTGCCAGGGGCGATACTGAGCACAGAGAGAGGAGTAACCCCTGAGCACCACCACGTGTGGCCCAAAACAAACAAAAGAAAATGTTGCTGATTCTATCAGGTAATCCACAACACCTATTAATTTTATCCCATTTTAATTAGCTGTTATAATCCTTAAATAATAACAATGTGGTTTAGAACTTCAACAAATATATTGGGGTAAAGGAAATTCAATCTATAGCATGCTGTGGAGCAATTATAAACTTCTGACTTGGTGTCATACCATTATTTAACAAGTTTACCTTCATCTATAGGCAGTGCATATTTTGAAAGCCTGGAAAAATGATTGGCTGTGTTTGAAAGATACATCTTATTTAACAGAAAGATTTACTACTACAGGAACATTGATTAAACAAACTATATCAAATTTTGTGTTAAAATTAGGACGTGAAGGTCTAGAAAGATAATACAGAAGGTATGGTGTAAAAAAAATCCATGAGCTTGTTGAGAGACTGCTCCAGGCACTGTGTTTCTAAACCCTTAGGTGGACAGGTCCAATGACGTAAGGTAGCAGTGGAGCCATTCAAAAGATTAATCAGAGTTAGTCTACTTTTTCCTTATGGCCTTTCTGCCTCATAGCCTCTCTCTGCCTTGTGCTGCCTATATCATCTGCTCCAGGTGGGGGAAGGTCAAGTTAGATACAAAAGCAACTTCCAGTGAGTTTTTACATCTCAAAGGAAGAGGGTAGGGAAAAAGGAAGTTGTGGGAAGGGTTCATCTTACATTTCAACGTTTTCTGTTTTAAGCAAAACAAGCAAAAAGGAGAAAATTGACAAATTATTACTTCTACTTTTCTCTGCCAGAGGCTGGAACTTCAGATCAGAACTCAAAGCATCAAAGTTTAAATTGTATACATCATTCTATAAACAATCAGCCTTTTCCATATTTTATATATATCACAGAAATTTCATAGATTTCTCTGAATATAAACATCAGAACATTTCTGCAGATATATATCTATAGTATAAAAATAAGTTGCTAAACATTCTTTTATGGGGGGGGGGTAATCATACCTGCAGAGCTCAGGGGTTACTCCTGATTCTGTATTCAGAATTACTCCTGGCAGGCATGGGGGACCATATGGGAGGTCGAGTGTCGAGGAACTTCTGTCCGTTTTGGATCAGCTGTGTGCAAGGCAAATGCTGTGCTCTTTATTTAGCCTGCTAAACATTCTTATAATAAGTATTGTTAATAGGAGTCTATAATATTATTATAATTATCATTATACACAATAAAAACATCATAGAAATTGTAAAACATTCAATAGGGTAGTTGAGAACTTTTAAAAATCTAACAACATTATGCATTTCCCCAGAATTGTGCAAATTAGTATTGAACAATTAAAGTTAGATAAAAAATTTTTCTGTTTGCAGTGGGGCTTAGAACAAAATAGTAGCTATTAACATCCATACAGATATAGCACAATATAACCAGCAATATAGGGACCGATGCAAAAAAGGCCAAGAGATTAGCCTAGAATAAAGTTCATTTTTTGGACATAACCCAGGTTCAGGAGGTTCTGAAAAAATCTTATCCTTCGTACAACTTTAGCTGGGTGTGGATGTCTACCTTCTTCTCCTTCTGAGTTAGGCTGCTGAGGTCATCTGGGATGGAAAGAAGTTTGATTTTTGTGCCAGAATCTGGATTGGGGGAACTCCTAATCTGCCAGCTTCTGGTCAGTCTCTAATGGAGCTTTCTCCTGGCTTCTATACCATTAGGCAGACAGGTCTAATGAAGCAGGGTTTCAGTGAAGAAATAATACCAAGCCAATAAATAGATTAATTGAAGTTACTCTGCTTTTTCCTTTTAGCCTTTCTACCTCATGTCCTCTCTCTTCCATGTGCTCCCTATGTCATGTGCTCTCTCTGCTGAGCCCAAAGCCAGAGGTCTTTATTCAAACTAACTTCAAAATCCCAGGTGGGGGAAGATAGAGTCAGATACAAAGTTATCTCTCCAGTGTGTTTTTACATCTCAAAGGAAGAGGTTAGGAAAAAAGAAAGTTTGGGTAAGGGTTGACCTTACAATATGGTGCTTAACTTGAATGTGGTTAATCTGTTCAATACTTCACACATAGATAACACTGGAGCACTATGTCAGGAGTGAGCATGACTAAGTCCTGATTACTGCTGATTTTATCTCCATAGAACACACACACACACACACACACACACACACACACACACACACACACACACACACACAAAGGGTCCAGAGAAACAGCCAAGATACTCTTCAACAGATGAATGGCTAAAGAAATGTGGTACATATACACAATGGAATATTATGCAGCTGTCAGGAGAGATGAAGTCATGAAATTTTTCTATACATGGATGTACATGGAATCTATTATGCTGAGTGAAATAAGTCAGAGAGAGAGAAAGATGCAGAATGGTCTCACTCATCTATGGGTTTTAAGAAAAATGAAAGACATTCTTGCAATAATAACTTCCAGACACAAAAGAGAAAAGAGCTGGAAGTTACAGCTCACTTCATGAAGCTCACCACAAACAGGGATGAGTTTAGTTAGAGAAATAACTACGTTTTGAACTATCCTAATAAAGAGAATGTACGAGGGAAATACAAAGCCTGTCTAGAGTACAGGCGGGGGTTGGGTGGAGGAGGGAGATTTGGGACATTGGTGATGGGAATGTTGCACTGGTGAAGGGTGGTGTTCTTTACATGACTGAAACCTAAACACAATCATGTATGTAATAAAGTTGTTTAAATAAAAAATATAAAGTTTAAAAAAAAACAAAAGGGTCCAAAGAGATAGCATGGAGGTAGGGTGTTTGCCTTTCATGCAGAAGTACCCTCGTTTGAATCCTGGCTTCCCTATGGTCCCTTGAGCGTACCAGGAGCGATTTCTGAGTGTAGAGTCAGGAGTAACCAAGCCCTCAGTGCTGCTGGGTGTGACCCAAAAACCAAATCCGCCCCCCAAAAACCAAAAAATGAAGTCATATGCAAATTCTAATTTTATTTACTTCCAATATTTTCATTGGATCCAAATTCCATGTGCTTTTATTCATGATTGATAAAAATTTTAGTATGCATAAATATGCTATTTACATATGCGACTGGAATAGATAAAAATTTACACAGATTTTCTCATGTAGGAAAAATAAAAATTTCCATTATTGTGTATTGAGTTAATGCCTGCTGTGTAACATATTCTATTATTTTTAGCTAAATTATATTAGTGACCAAAACAAAAGTGATTAGCCTGTGCTGAAATTACATTTTAGAAATATCATGTTTTTGCAAATAATATTCTTAACACCTCTGATATGAGAATCACTTATCATATCATCATTCATATGCTGCTATGAGTATCACCACTGTATTTACATATAATTAAAATTAATTTGGTTCATAACTATGTACAGGGAAGTTATTAATCAAGTGACTGAATTTTGAAGTCTGAAACTTTCAGTTTGAAACGTTGCTATGCCTCAGTACAACTGTGAGCTTTGGCAAGTACTTTACCACTAAGTCTTCATTCTTGCCCTGTAAAATGGAACTAATAGTAATATTTACTTTCTAGAATGCAAAGAACCTGCCATAAAATTTGGCAAACAAATAGTTTGATTACTATTATATTTAAATGTAGTAACTTCATTATAATATTAATTATGTAACTATTTAAAATTTTATACAATACAAAATTTAAAATAATACCGTTATATGAATAATTTAAATTAAGAGACACATCATTTTGAACAATGTTTTTATCCTAAATGAATTCAGTGATTATTCTTGTCAAATGATTTTAAATTTAAGCATATTTTTACATTTCTTTTGTTTTTGTTTGTAAGCCACACCTGGGAGTACTCAGCAATTACTCCTGGCTCTGCATTCAGAAATCAGGAATCACTTTTGGCAGGATATAGGAACCTGAAATTCGAACCCAAAAATGGCAACATGCAAGGCAAGCACCCTACCCACTGTGTTTTTACTCCGGCTTCTAAAACTTAGTGTTTAATAAAATTATTGGTGATATGACATGACATGACAGTACATGCATTCTTAGCATTTGAAGTAAAAAAAAAAACATATTGAGGCTATAACCTATTTTTCTAAGAGGCATTTCTCTGTGGTTCAGTAACCCATAACCTCATATTAAATAGTAAGAGACAAATTCAAGGACAGCCATTAACAATAATATTCAATTAAATTCACAGGATAATATCAGATAATTTTCTTGAACACTAATTTTTATCCTTTTATTATTAAATGGAATTGATGTATAAAATAAAGTAGAAAGACAAACTGAAAAGCATAACAAAATATGCAAATTAAATGTAATATATATTGAAGAGGAGAGAATCTGAACAGTTATGTTAGTAGAACTTATATTCTGCTCCTCTCTGTAGGAAATGTTTCTATTTCCAGGATAATGTTCTCTACATTCCTCAAAGGATATTTTCAGGAAGAGAGGTATTAGTTTTGACAGTTCTTTAATTCCAGCAGAACAAAGGCAGTATATAATTCTAAAGTTTTATTAAACTCCCCTTTATTCTAGCTATCAGATTTGTCAAACCATATGAAATAATGAAATTTTAGGTATCTTCTAATTTTTTTTCTCCACAAATTCCAGAATAATGCCTGTGGAGATGAAATGAAATGTGGTCCAGGAAAATAAAATAGTGTGTAGGGTATTTGCCTTGCAAGCTGCAGACATGGCTTTGTTTCCCAGTACTATGTATGATCCCCCAAGTCACTTCAGTAATAATCAGAACCAGAAGTAAGACCTGAACTTTATTGTATATGGCCCCAAACTATATATGCATGGTTTATATATATGTCTATCTATAATGGTCATAGGTTAATCTGGAATAACTATACATTGAAAATCTCTTTTCTCTTGTTTATTCCATTATTTATTCTTATTAATGACACTTCTTCTACAGTGACACTTTTAATTATTGAACACACCATTAAGGAGTATTTCAGGTCATAACCTGCAAATCTACAATTGATTTTTAGGATAATAATCATAAAGTTCCAGCTTGATATTGCTTGTTTCTTACTTCAGACAAGGTCTTTATAATCTTATAGCAGATTTTTTTCTATTTCTTTTTTTTTTTTTTTGTCTTTTGGGCCACACCCAGGAGATCTCAGAGGGTGACTCCTTGCTCTGCCCTCAGATATTCCTCCTGTCATGCTCTGGGGACCATAACGGTATACCAGGAACTGAACACTGGTCCATCCTGGGTAAGCTAAATGCAAGAATTATAGCAGATTCTTGAGAAAATGAAAGCCTTTTGTTTTTGTTTTTGTGTCACACTGGGCTGCGTTCAGGTGTTACTTCTGACTCTGTGCTCAGAAATCTCTCCTAGTAGGCTCGGGGAACTTACAGGATGATGGAACCACAATCCCAGTCCTGAGTTTCTGCATGAAAGGCAAACACTCTACCACTGTGCTATCTCTTCGGCCTTAAAAACATTCTAAAATGCCATAATTTTAATATATGAAGATACATTTTCCTCATTTTCTGCCATAGAGATAGGATAGTCATTAATTTTACTTGCATTGCATATGTCCCTTCTTGGAATTTAACCCCATTATATATGGTATCTAAGACATTCTAGAAGCTATTACTGAACACAAAACAAAAAACAAAAACATAAACACTCCTGCATAACAATAAACAAAGGAACAAAAGTTTCTCATGTCACAGAAGTCTGGGACCCTCAATTTACAAAAATTAAAAGAGGTTTTCTACAATCATTTCTAAATGTACTTTGTCCATTGAAAAATTGCTATACCATAGAGTTCATATACTATAGTGTCATCACTGGTTCTATTTATCTTAGATTTATCATTTCTAGCCCTCCCACTTTACAAAAAGTATAGACACACACACACACATATATATATATGCTTTAATTATCCAACATAGAGTATATTGCCTTAAACTATATGCTCATATAATACTCACTAATCTCAAAGCACTATTTAAGTATCCATATGTTTAAAAATTCAGTTCTTTATTTATAATGTTGCTTCTAAGTTCCCACTAGACACATATGATTATTTGCTGCTATACTAAACAGAACATATTATAACATTTTCAAAGTCACAGAACATTCATTGAGGAAACAATGTTCTAAGATGCAAATACCTGTGGGGAAAAAATGAAAAAAATAGCTTACAAAGAATTATTGATGAAGAATTTCAAGAATAGCTTGTTTTATTTTATATATTTCTATCAGAAGTTAGAATATAATAATTAAAGAAAAGGAAATATAAAAAGCTGGCTCCCTGTGTGTGACACCAGGCGGGGAAAATTCGCGAAAGTACACCGGCCCAGTGGGGCCCAACTGTGAAAAACTGTGAGTGTGACCTGTCTATGTCTGTCTATTGTCCTCTTGCGTGAAACTCTTGCGAGTGGGGCAAAAAGAGGCTCCAGCGGAGCACGGCCGCTCCGCTTCGCTACGCGGCCATGCACTCTTTCTAAGGAAAGAACTCCATTGCAACAGGAATGAAAAATCACACTAAAAACGGCGCTATATCACAGAAGCAAACATTTCTCTCCAGACTGTCTTCTCTGTTGCATGCTCGGGCCTAAGATTTGACGCAGTGTGAGGCTTCATCCACAGAGGACTCCCCTACCTTAGAGGCAAGTCAGCCCATCCAGAAAGGGAGGAGCCAGAGGAGTGTGCTGCCTGCATCATATAGACAATGAATACCACCACAACACGTAGAAAAACCCACAATACAAAACAACGCAGGCCAGCATCAGACATAGAGAATGAAGATGACAATTCTGAGGACCAGATAATGACCAACCAACTAATCAACCTCTCAGATAAGGACTTTAGACTAGCAATATGGAAGATGCTCAATGGACTCCAAGAAACCATGGATCGAGTTGAACAGAACACTAATAAGAACCAAGAAAATATGAAGACAGAAATCACAAAACTACAAACTGAAATAACATGTCAACTAACAGGACTGAAAAAGTCAGTAAACGAAGTGAATGACAAAATGGATAAGCTCTGGGACAGGGTATCAGAAGCTGAGAATAGACTTGGTGCTGTGGAAGATGAGATACATAACAATTCCATACAGCAGGAGAGATTGGACAAAAAACTTAAAGCAAATGAGCAGACAATGAAAATATTAGTCAAAGAATGGGAACAGATGAAAATAGAAGTCTATGATAAGATCAACAGAAACAACTTAAGAATCATTGGAGTCCCAGAGACCCAGGAAGAAAATTTCCAGGAAGAATCAATGGTCAAAAACATCATTAAAGAGAAACTTCCAGAGCTAAAGAATATATGTGATCAAATCCTGCATTCCCGAAGAGTACCAACCAAAAGAGACCCCAGAAAAACCACCCCAAGACACATCCTAGTCACAATGACAAATCCCACAGATAGAGACAGAATTCTGAAAACAGCAAGATCAAAAGGGGAAATCACGTTCAAGCAAGCTTCCCTGAGATTTAAAGCAGACCTGTCACCAGAAACACTCAATGCCAGAAAGCAGTGGTGGGATATTGTGACAAGACTGAATGAAATGAATGCTTCACCCAGAATACTATACCAAGCAAAACTCACTTTCCGGTTTGACGGAAGAATACATGGCTTCACAGACAAAAAACAGCTCAGAAACTTCACAGACACAAAACCAGTCTTAAGAGAAAAACTGAAAGACCTAATCTAAGACAAGACTACCCAAAAGACACACCAAATTTTGAAATAAAGATGGCGTTAAATCCCAGGACAATTCTTTCTCTCAACGTCAATGGACTAAATGCACCAGTTAAGAGACACAGAGTGGCTAAATGGATCAAAAAACTCAATCCATCCTTCTGCTGCCTACAAGAAATGCCCCTGAATAGTCAGAACAAACATAGACTCAAAATAAAAGCCTGGAGAAAAATTATCCAAGCAAACAACACCCATAAAAAAGCTGGAGTGGCCATCCTAATATCAGATAATGCAAACTTTATACTCAGGAAGGTTGTAAGGGACAAAGATGGACATTTTATATTAATGAAGGGGTACGTAGAGCAGGAAGAATTCACTCTCCTAAACATATATGCACCAAATGAGGGGCCAGCAAAATATTTAATACAACTGTTGACAAATCTGAAAAATAATATCAACAACAAGACAATAATTGTGGGGGAACTTAACACGGCTTTGTCAACACTGGATAGGTCAAACCAGACTGAAACCCAACAAGAATATACTAGACCTGAGGAGAGAAATGGAAGAAAGAGGCCTAGTGGATATATATAGGACACTCCATCCCCAGAAACCTGGATACACATTCTTCTCCAATGTACATGGGACATTCTCCAGGATAGACTACATGCTGGCACATAAAACATACCTCCATAAGATCAAGAGGATAGAAATTTTGCAGACTACCTTCGCTGACCACAAGGCTCTGAAATTATTTGTGAACTCCAAAGGGACTCAGAAGAAACAATTTAACACCTGGAAGTTAAACAGCCTCATGCTCAATAACCAGTGGGTCCGAGATGAAATCAAGAAGGAAATCAAAAGGTTCCTGGAAACAAATGACAATAAAGACACAAACTATCAGAACTTATGGGACACAGCAAAGGCAGTACTGAGAGGAAAATTTATAGCTTTGCAAGCACACATCAGGAAGGAAGAAGGAGTTTACCCGAGTAGCTTAATGACACAGCTAATAGAACTAGAAAATGCTCAACAAAAGGACCCAAGAATAGGAAAACAGAAGGAAATAACAAAGCTGAGAGCAGAAATCAATGAAGCGTAAACTCAAAAAACAATCCAAAAGATCAACGAAAGCAGAAGTTGGTTCTTTGAAAAAATAAACAAGATTGATAGACCACTGGCAAAACTAACAAAGAAAGAGAGAGAGAGAAACTTGATAACTCGTATCAGAAATGAAAAAGGAGAGATCACTACTGATATGACAGAGATTCAAAGGGTAATCAGAAACTACTTTGAAAAACTCTACGCCACTAAAAATGAGAACCTGGAAGAAATGGATAAATTCTTGGACTCTTATAATCTTCCACGGTTGAAGGAAGAGGATGTAGCATATCTAAACACCCCCATCACCATTGATGAAATTAAAACAGTAATCAAATGTCTACCGAAAAACAAAAGCCCAGGTCCAGATGGATTCACTAATGAATTCTATCAAACTTTCCAAGAGGAACTACTGCCAATCTTGGCAAGACTCTTTCATGAAATTGAACAAACAGAAACACTTCCAAATAGCTTTTATGAAGCCAACATCACCTTGATACCTAAACCAGACAGAGACACTACCAAAAAAGAAAATTACAGACCAATATCACTGATGAATGCAGATGCAAAGATCCTCAACAAAATCCTGGCAAATAGGATTCAATGCCTCGTTAAAAAGATCATCCACTACGATCAAGTAGGTTTCATCCCAGGAATGCAAGGCTGGTTTAACATCCGTAAATCTATCAACATAATACACAACATCAATAACAAGAAAAATAAAAACCACATGATCATATCAATAGATGCAGAGAAAGCATTTGATAAGGTCCAACACCCATTCTTGATCAAAACTCTCAGCAAGATGGGAATGGAGGGAACCTTTCTCAATATAGTGAAGGCCATCTACCACAAGCCAGTGGCAAATATTATCCTCAATGGAGAAAAACTGAAAGCCTTCCCTCTAAATTCTGGCACAAGACAAGGCTGTCCTCTCTCACCACTCCTATTCAACATAGCACTGGAAGTACATGCTATAGCGATTAGGCAACCAAAGGATAACAAGGGAATCCAGATTGGAAAGGAAGAAGTCAAGCTCTCACTGTTTGCAGATGACATGATACTCTACTTAGAAAACCCTAAAGACTCTATCAAAAAGCTTCTAGAAACAATAGACTCATATAGCAAGGTGGCAGGCTACAAAATTAACACACAAAAATCAATGGCCTTTCTATACACCAATAGTAATAAGGATGAAATGGACATTAAGAAAACAACCCCATTCACAATAGTGCCACACAAACTCAAATATCTTGGAATCAACTTGACTAAATATGTGAAGGACCTATACAAAGAAAATTATAAAACTCTGCTCCAAGTAATAAGAGAGGACACACGGAAATGGAAACGCATACCCTGCTCATGGATTGGCAGGATTAACATAATCAAAATGGCAATACTCCCCAAGGCATTATACAGATTTAATGCCATCCCTCTAAAGATACCCATGACATTCTTCAAAGAAGTGGATCAGACACTTTTGAAATTCATTTGGAACAATAAACACCCTCGAATAGCTAAATCAATCATTGGGAAAAAGAATATGGGAGGAATTACTTTCCCCAACTTTAAACTGTACTACAAAGCAACAGTTATCAAAACAGCATGGTATTGGAATAAGGATAGGTCCTCAGATCAGTGGAATAGGCTTGAATACTCAGAAAATGTTCCCCAGACATACAACCAGCTAATTTTTGATAAAGGAGCAGGAAATCCTAAATGGAGCAGGGACAGCCTCTTCAACAAGTGGTGTTGGCACAATTGGATAGCCACTTGCAAAAAATTGAACTTAGACCCCCAGCGAACATCATGTATGAAGGTAAAATCCAAATGGATTAAAGACCTCGATATCAGCCCCAAAACCATAAGATATATAGAACAGTACATAGGCAAAACACTCCAGGACATTACAGGCATCTTCAAGGAGGAAACTGCACTCTCCAAGCAAGTGAAAGCAGAGATTAACAGATGGGAATATATTAAGCTGAGAAGCTTCTGCACCTCAAAGGAAATAGTGCCCAGGATACAAGAGCCCCCCACTGAGTGGGAGAAACTATTCACCCAATACCCATCAGATAAGGGGCTAATCTCCAAAATATACAAGGCACTGACAGAACTTTATAAGAAAAAAACATCTAACCCCATTAAAAAATGGGTAGAGGAAATGAACAGACACTTTGACAAAGAAGAAATACACATGGCCAAAAGACACATGAAAAAATGTTCCACATCACTAATCATCAGGGAGATGCAAATCAAAACAACGATGAGATACCACCTCACACCCCAGAGAATGGCACACATCACAAAGAATGAGAATCAACAGTGTTGGCGGGGATGTGGAGAGAAAGGAACTCTTATCCACTGCTGGTGGGAATGCCGTCTAGTTCAACCTTTATGGAAAGCAATATGGAGATTCCTCCAAAAACTGGAAATCGAGCTCCCATACGATCCAGCTATACCACTCCTAGGAATATACCCTAGGAACACAAAAATACAATACAAAAACCCCTTCCTTACACCTATATTCATTGCAGCACTATTTACCATAGCAAGACTCTGGAAACAACCAAGATGCCCTTCAACAGACGAATGGCTAAAGAAACTGTAGTACATATACACAATGGAATATTATGCAGCTATCAGGAGAGATGAAGTCATGAAATTTTCCTATACAGGGATGTACACGGAATCTATTATGCTGAGTGAAATAAGTCAGAGAGAGAGAGAAAAACGCAGAATGGTCTCACTCATCTATGGGTTTTAAGAAAATTGAAAGACACCCTTGTAATAATAATTTTCAGACACAAAAGAGAAAAGAGCTGGAAGTTCCAGCTCACCTCAGGAAGCTCACCACAAAGAGTGATGAGTTTAGTTAGGGAAATAACTACATTTTGAACTGTCCTAATAATGAGAATGTATGAGGAAAATGGAGAGCCTGTCTAGAGTACAGGCGGGGTTCGGGTGGGGCGAAGGGAGACTTGGGACATTGGTGATGGGAATGTTGCACTGGTGATGGGTGGTGTTCTTTACATGACTGAAACCCAAACACAATCATGTATTTAATTAAGGTGTTTAAATAAATTTAAAAAAAAAACTAAAAAAAAAGAAAAGAAAATATAAGATTTCTGATAATAAAACAATGGCATTTTTTAATACGTTACTGTTTGACATTGAAAAAGGAAAAGTATGACAAGGTTTGAATGTACTCAAATAATAAGCAAAAGGTCTCAAACACACAAATCAAAATGTTATGCCATTGTGCTACATTCTTCCTCTTTGTTATGAATATCTGAACTATCCAGATATTTAAATTAGAGTTTGTAAAGATTGGTTTCTTTATTTTTAATTTAGTCTAGCTTATTTTGTCTGATACAAGTCTTGGTGAAGTCCTGATCCCTATTCTTTAACTTACTCTTACATTATGTTCTATATTAAAAAAAAATAAAGCTGCCAGGGGCTGGAATGGTGGCACAAGCAGTAAGGCGTCTGTCTGCCTTGCCTGCGCTAGCCTAGGACTGACTGTGGTTTGATCCCCGGGCATCCCATATGTTTGCCAAAGCCAGGATCGATTTCTGAGTGCACAGCCAGGAGTAACCCCTGAGTATCATTGGGTGTGGCCAAATTTTTTTTCCTAAATTTTGTGGTGGGATCTAAACCACACCTGGCTAAGCTCAGTGACTATTTTTACCCTATACTCAGGAGTTAGTTCTGTTAGACCAGGGAAACCAAATGCAGTATAAAAAAGTAAATCATTAATCAAGTCAAATCATAGGCAAAGATACACTATATACAGTATGCTCTCTGAGCTTCAAGTTGACATATTTTATGTATTTTTTTTTTTACCATACTTGGAGATGCTCATGGGTTATTCCTGGAATCAGGACTTACCCCTGGCAGTCCTCAGGGGAACATATTGGATGTCAGGTCTGGCTACCTACCTACCTTCTGTGCTATGACTCTGTGATTCATGTTCCTTTGCTTTCTAACAAATAAAGGAAAGTAAAATTTTATAGATAATCTTATATAATCAATAATAAATATTTACTTACTGGGAAATCTCAAAAATTCTCATTAGTTAGCATAAATATTTGTTTTATCCAACTATTGTCTTAAACTATGCAGGGTTAATCATTTTATAATTAGTATTCAATGAAATGTCCCTCAAGAATAATGTTTCATATTTTACATAAATTTATATAGCAAATCATTCTAGTTAGTGTTAACAAGTGGTAATCAGTTTTGTTGGTTATATGTACTTAAACTTCATATTTAACTTAAAACATTTAATCAATATTATTTAGGCAAAATTAACATTTAATAGGATTAACTGCATTAAATTTAATTAATATTTACCTACATAATATTAATCAACTTGTGTATGTGATCATATAGTTAAAAATGGTGCATCATTAAAATATGTGTGTACAGTACATTTATATACACACATAGACATTTATTTATATATGTATCATTATATTATAAAGGTATAAATGTTATATCTATTAGCAATAAAATGTTACCATATCATGCTACAATTGAAATAGAAGTGCAATAGATATACACATCTTTCCATGTACCCTTTCCCTTCTGTTCTTCACTCTTTTATAATCTTGCTGCTACCAAGGAATGGTATTCATTGAATGTTGTCCATTTCCCTGCTTTGTTTATATACACCACATGAGTTGCTTTGTATGACACATCTAGAATCCATCTATCTACTTTTGACTTACTTTATCAAGCCAGTCATCCTCCATTTCCATTTATGCTGGTACAAAGCACAAGACTTAATTTCACGTATCTTAGTGTTCCATTATGTATAGATGCCACAACTTCTTTGTCTACTCATCTAATGTTGGGCCTTTAGGTTGTTTTCAGATCTTAAATAATGTATATACTGCTACAGTAAACTTAATTGTACATGTAAGTTTTAGAATCTATGTTTTAGAATAGATTTGTAAGAGATCATAGGAAGAGATCATTAGCAATATATTGAAACTTTCTTTTCTTGTTGATTTTTGGTTTTTGGGTAACACCCGTCAGCGCTCAGGGGTTATTCCTGGCTCTATGCTCAGAAATCTCTCCTGGCAGGCTCGGGGGATCATATGGGATGCCGGGATTCAAACCAATGACCTTCTGCATGAAAGACAAATGCCTTACCTCCATGCTATCTCTCCCGCCCCTATGATTAGCAATATAAACTCCTATTTTCTAGTTTGAACTTTCATTCTACCATTTGCCTGCTCTGCATTCAGACATAAGTTATTCAAACTCTATGGCCTCAATTTTAATATGACTTTACATATTTATTATAGTTCTCAAATAAAAAGTTCAATTGACTTCAGACATATAAATACTTCAAATAGTACATTACATAATCAGTGCTGTACTGTTTGCTACTATTATTAATGCAGTTAGTGAAAGAACTTTCTACAATACACTGTAACATTTGTTGCCATCACATAAAAAATCTTAGCACTCTACATGAAAGGAAAGAAATGATGAGAATGTGTCTAAAACTCATATAATTCAAATTAAAAGAACTCCCCTGAGCAACATTTGTAAAGTTTAATTATAAGTATATATAGTACCATTAATAAACTGTGATGTATTTTACAAAATCTTACATTAATGCGATTTTAATGAAAAAAAGAAGTTAACCTAACCCTTTCAGCAAAACAAACAAACAAACAAAAAAAAAAACAATTGATTAAAGCATATAACAGACATAGAAAGTTTTTTAAATAATACCAGGAGATTCAAATAAATAAAACAATTAGAAAAATGTTGTCCTTGCATGAAGCCAATCTGATTGAAATACCAGACACTCATGTGGTTCTACAAGTGCACCAGGAGTAATCTCTGAGTGTAGAGCTAGGAGAAATTCCTGAGCACATTATATCCAAAACCAACATACATTCATATGCACACATATATAAAACAAATATATTAAGTACCAATATATAAAACCTATATATAACACATATATTACAAATAAATAACCAATGAGTGTTAAAATCAATTACTTGTTTTGATAGGAAATACAATTTTATATAAATGGAATAAAATATAATAATTTTCCAAGCTATATTATACCAGGATATATGCTCATCAAAATTACAATGATACTCCAAACTGCACAATAAAATGATCTTGTACACTGAAATACATTAAGAAAGAATTCATGGGCCTGGAATGATAGCACAGTGATAGGGCATTTGTTTTCATGCTGCTAACCCATACAGGCCTGGGTTTGATACCCAGAATTCCATTTGTTCCTCCAATTCTACAAGGGCTATTTCTGAGTGCTGATCCAGGAGTAACCCCTGAGCACCACCAAGTGTGGCCAAAAAATAAAAAATAAAATAAAAGATATGATACAATATAATACATAATGTGCAAAAATAATGCAAACTGATAAAATGGAATCACAGTAATTAATAGATGCACCATGGTACATGAAAAATGACACCTAATGAAAGATTGGGAATTTGTTTCTAATAATGGCATTGGATATAATAAGTTTGTAAAATTTGTAGTGTTTGTAAATTGTAAAATAAAAAAGAAAATATATTATATGATATGGGTGGAAAATTGTAAGATTAAATATGAATGGGATTGGCTTATTTGTGGTAACATACATGGCCAATCAATGCAGATCAGGAGTAAGTAAATGATCCTTTACATGACATGGTTCAAAGGTGCGATTTTATGCATTCAACTATTATATTTCTAGATCAAAATTAATAAACCATATGATTAGGTACCACACATATCACAGGCTGTGGAACAAATTTGCAGTTTCAAAAATAGTATTATAGCAGAACAATTCATATTCCCTTAATTAAGAAGTATAAAATAGAATTTTATAGAGGATACATAGAGACCACCTAACCAAATTATCAGAGATAGCATTGCTAATAAGGGAATAAAGTAAGTTATGCTGAATTTAATTTATCTACTAGTGATTTCAAATCCTATGCCTCTTCCCCAATATTACCACATGTATAATAATTGTGAAACATACAAAGACCTTTGTTAAAAAACCACATCTATTATATAAAAATTCCTTTATGAAGATCAGCAGTTATTTCACTGATAATTATTTACAGAAAATTATCTTCTAAGTAATACAATTTCTTTTTTCAGACAAGAATTATGAAGTATGTTATATAGTCACAGAACAAAATAGAATGCTTCATAACTATAAATCATCAAAACACTTGGCTTCATTTACTGGCTCCTAGAGATTAATAATTGAAAATAGCTCCGAATGAAACCTTAAATGTAAATTAAAAAAACAAAACAAAACATTGATCCAGCTTCTATTCCAGTCTGCCTGTGCTTCTGAATCCCCGAAGGTTTCTTCAGAGGCCTAGGGAGCACACCCCAAAAACTGCATTTTGAAAATGCTGAGTAAGTACATTCTTGCTGCAGGGGTCATTGTCCAATAAGCTGAGGTCACTGGCCTGTGGAGGTTCCACCCTGCTGTGCCTTTGCTCACTCTGAGGACTGGCAACTAGAGGCAGCAGAAGAGTTCCCTTAGCGAACGAGCACTCTTTCTAACCAATGAACCCCACCACAACACGCAGGAAAAACCACACTATAAGCATGACAATGGGGAAACCTCACAGGCAAACACCATTCACAGATAATGAAGATGAAAGCTCGGATGACCTAATAAATTCCAACCACCTGATTAACCTTTCAGATAAGAAGGTTAGAATAGAAATATGGAATATGTTCGTAGAACTCAAAAAAAAAAGCATAGATTGAGCTGAAGAGAACACAAAGACAGAAATCAGAAAACTTCAAACTGAAATAACAGATCTGAAAAACATGGTTGCTCAACTGAAAACCTCAATGGATAGCCTCGCCAACAGGGTATTAGCAGCTGAGGAGAGAATCGGAGTACTGGAAGATGTGATGCAGAAAAACTCAACACAACAGAAGAAATTGGAAAAGAACCTTAAGACAAACGAACAGGAAATGGAAAGTGTACTCAAGGCATGCAAACATATGAAAATAGAAGTCTTTGATAAACTCAACAGAAACAACAAAAGAATCATTGGAGTCCCAGAAACCCAGGAAGGAGATCTCCAGGAAGAATCAACTGTCAAAGATATCATCAAAGAGATACTCCCAGAGTTAAAGACTACATTCAATTAAATCCTGCATGCCTGAAGAGTGCCAGCTAAAAGAGACCCCAAAAAAAACCCCAAGACATATCCTCATTACAATGACAAATCCCATAGATAGAGATAGAATACTGAAAGCAGCAAGATCAAAAGGGGAAATTACATTCAAAGAAGGATCCCTAAGACTTATAGCAGACATGTCACAAGAAAGTCTCAAGGCCAGAAGACAGTGGTGGGATATTGTGACAAGACTGAATAAAATTAATGCCTCGCCGAGAATACTGCACCCAGCTCGACTCACGTTCAGGTTTGAAGAAAGAATACACAGCTTCATGGATAAACAACAGCTCAGAAACTTCACAGATGATAAACCAACCTTAAAGGAAAAACTGACAGGTTTACTCTAAGACAAGAGAGACCAACAAACACAGCAAACTTATCTACAAAGATGACATTAAATCCTATGACAATCATCTCCCTCAATGTCAATGGACTAAGTTCACCAATTAAAAGACACAGAGTGGCAAAATGGTAAAAAAGATGAATCCAACCTTCTGCTGCCTACAAAAAACACATCTGAATAGTCAAATAAACATAGACACAAAATCAAAGGCTGGAGGAAAATCATCCAAGCAAACAACATCCTCAAAAAAGCTGGGGTGGCCATATTAATATCTGATGACACCAACTTTATACTCAGAAAAGTGGTAAGGGACAAAGATGGACACTATAGACTAATCAAGGGATATGTAAAACAGGAATAAATCAGACTATTAAACATATATGCACCCAATGAGAGACCAGCAAATTATCTAATACAATTACTGACAAATCTGAAAGAAGAAATAAATAATAGCACAATAATTGTGGGAAACCTCAACACGGCCCTATCAACACATGATAGGTCAACCAACAAAAACATAATAGCCCTGAAAAGAGTTATGGAAGAAAGAGGAATAGTAGATATATACAGGACACTCCATCCCAAAAACCTGGATACACAATCTTTTCCAATGTACATGGGTCATTCTCCAGAATAGACTACATGCTGACAAATAAAACATACCTCCATAAAATCAAGAGGATCAAAATCTTGCAGGCTACATTTTCTGACCACAAGGCTCTGAAATTAGATGTGAACTACAAAGCCACACAGAAGAAAAACTTTAACAATTGGAAATTAAACACCCTGCTACTGAACAATCAGTGGGTCCAAGATGAAATCAAAAAGGAAATCAAAACTTTCCTGAAAATAAATGATAATGAAGACACAAACTGCCAGAATCTATGGGACACAGCAAAAGCGGTCCTGAGAGGAAAATTTATAGCTCTACAAGCACACATCAGGAAGGAAGAAGGAGCATACCTGACTTAATGACGCAACTCAAAAAATTAGAAAATGACCAACAAAAGGAACCTAAAATAGAGAGACAGAAAGAAATAACAAAGCTGAAAGCAGAATTCAATGAAATAGAAAACCAAAAATCAATCCGAAAGATCAACAAAAGCAGAAGCTGGTTCTTTGAAAAAATAAATAAGACTGATAGTCCATTGGCAAAACTCACAAAGAAAGAGAGAGAAATCTGATAACCCATATTAGAAATGAAAAGGGGGAGATCACGACAGAAATTGCAGAGATCCAAAGAGTAATCAGAGACTACTTTGAAAAACTTTATGCTACTAAACATGAGAACATAGAAGAAATAGAAAAATCATTGGACACTTATAACCTTCCACATTTAAGTAAGAAGGATGTACCATATATAAACACCCCCATTACTACCGAAGGAAATTGAAACTGTAATCACACATCTGCCCAAAAAGAAAGGCCCAGACCCGGATGGTTTTTCTAATGAATTTTTTCAAATCTTTCAAGAGGAGCTACTACCAATCCTAGCCAAGCTCTTCCATGAAATTGAAAAAATGAGAACACTCCCAAACAGCTTTTATGAAGCCAACATCACCTTGATACCAAAACCAGACAGAGACGCTGCCAAAGAAGAAAATTACAGACCAATATCCCTGATGAATGCTTTTGAAAAGATCTTCAACAAAATCCTGGCAAACAGGATTCAATGCATCATCAAGAAGATCATACACTACGACCAAGTAGGTTTTATCCCAGGAATGCAAGGATGGTTTTACATCCATAAATCTAACAACATTATATACAACATCAACAACAAGAAAAATAAAAATCACATGATCATATCAATAGATGCAGAGAAAGCATTTGATAAGGTCCAACACCCATTCTTGATCAAAACTCTCAGCAAGATGGGAATGGAAGGAACCTTTCTCAATCTAATTAAAGCCATCTACCATAAGCCAGTAGCAAATATTATCCTCAATGGAGAAAAACTAAAAGCCTTTCCTCTAAATTCTGGTACAAGACAAGGCTGTCCGCTCTCACCACTGCTCTTCAACATAGTACTGGAAGTTCTCGATATAGCGATCAGGCAAGAAAAAGGTATCAAGGGAATCCAGATAGGAAAGGAAGAAGTCAAGCTCTCATTTTTTGCAGACGACATGATACTCTACTTAGAAAACCCTAAAGACTCTACCAAAAAGCTTCTAGAAACAATAGATTCATATAGCAAGGTGGCAGGCTACAAAATAAACCTACAGAAATCAATGGCCTTTTTATACACCAATAATGACAGGGAAGATATGGAAGTCAGAAGGCAATCCCATTCACAATAGTGCCACACAAACTCAAATATCTTGGAGTCAACTTGACTAAAGATGTGAAGGACCTATACAAAGAAAACTATAACGTCCTGCTCCAAGAAATAAGAGAGGACACATAGAAATGGAAACACTTACCCTGCTCATGGATTGGCAGGATTAACATCATTAAAATGGCAATACTCCCCAAAGAATTATACAGATTTAATGCTATCCCCTTAAAAATACCCATGACATTCTTCAAAGAAGTGGATCAAACACTTATGAAGTTCATCTGGAACAATAAACACCATCAAATAGCTAAAGCACTCCTAGGGAAAAGAAAAAAGGGAGGCATTACTTTCCCCAACTTTAAACTGCTCTACAAAGCAATAGTTAACAAAACAGCATGGTATTAGAATAAAGACAGACCCTCGGATCTTGAGTTCTCAGGGAACGTTCCCCAGACATACAATTACCTAATTTTTGGAAAAGGAGCAAGAAATCCTAAATGGAGCAGGAGAAATCTCTTCAACAAGTGGTGCTGGCAGAACTGGTGGTTCTGGTGGAACTGGTGGAACTGGTGGTTACACTTGCAAAAAAGCGAACATAGACCCCCAGTTAACATGATGTACAAAGGTAAAATCCAAATGGATTAAAGACCTTGATATCAGACCTGATACCATAAGGTATATAGAACAACACATCGGTAAAACACTCCATGACATTGAGACTAAAGGCATCTTCAAGGAGGAAACTGCACTTTCCAAACAAGTGGAAGCAGAGATCAACAGATGGGAATACATTAAACTGAGAAGCTTCTGCACCTCAAAAGAAATAGTGCCCAGGATACAAGAGTCACCCACCGAGTGGGAGAAACTATTCACCCAACACCCTTCAGATAAGGGGTTAATATCCAAATTATACAGGGCACTGACAGAACTTTACAAGAAAAAAAAAACATCTAATCCCCCCAAAATGGGGAGAAGAAATGAACAGACACTGATAAAAAAAGAAATACAAATGGCCAAAAGATACATGAAAAAATGCTCCTTGTCACTAATCATCAGGGAGATGTAAATCAAAATAATGATGAGATACCACCTCACACTGCAGAGATTGGCACACATTACAAACAATGAGAACAATCAGTGCTGGCGGGGATGTGGAGAGAAAGGAACTCTTATCCAGTGCTGGTGGGAATGCCATCTAGTACAGCCTCTATGGAAAGCGATATAGAGATTCCTCCAAAATCTGGAAATTGAGCTCCCATTCAACCCAGCTATTCCACTCCTAGTGATATACCCTAAGAACACAAGAATACAATACAAAAACCCCTCCCTCACACCTATATTTATTGCAGCACTATACACAATAGCCAGGCTCTGGAAAAAAAACAAGATGTCCTTCAACAGAAGAATGGCTAAAGAAACTGTGGTACATATACACAATGGAATATTATGCAGCCATCAGGAGAGATGAAGTTATGAAATTTTCCTATACATGGATGTACATGGAATTTATCTTGCTGAGTGAAATAAGTCAGAGGGAAAGAGAGACACATATAGAATAGTCTCACTCATTTATGGGTTTTAAGAAAAATAAAACTCATTTTTGTAACAATCCTCAGAGACAATGAGAGGAGCACTGGAACACCAGATCACTCCATGAAGCTCACCACAAAGAATGGTGAGTGCAGCTATAGAAATAACTACACAGAGAACTACTATAACCATGTGAATGAATGAGGGAACTGGAAAGCCTGTCTGGAGTACAGGTGAGGGTGGGGTGAGATGGAGGGAGATTTGGGACACTGGTGGTGGGAATGTTGCACTGGTGAAGGGGGTGTTCTTTACATGACTGAAACCTAATCACAATCATTTATGTAATAAAGATGTTCAAATAAAGAAGAAAAAAGAGGAAAATAAAGGTTAGTACAGAATATGGGTGCAAAATACAATATGATACAGTTATACTAACATAGAAGTCAACAAAACTGTACGGAATGAAGTGTGTGTGCATGTGTGAGTGTAGGGACTAGTGGATATATACATAATATAATTCAATAGTACAAGCATAATGGATAAAGAAATCACACAATACTATCTACATGGTTTTAAGAAAAGATGAAGTCATGAAATGTGACATTGTGTGAATATAATTGGAGGGTACTATGTTTAATAACTTCAATGAGAAGGAGTGGAACAAACAATATATGAGCTCTCTTATGTGTGGGATGTAAATAAATAGTAAGAGCCCAGCAAATGGCCAAAGACAACAGAATCTGAGCACTGCTCTACAGAACTGAGCATACAAGAATAGGGTGAGAAAGACAGAATGGGCTGGACAGAGGGAAACTTTTTTTTTTTTTTTTTTTTTGGTTTTTTTGGGCCACACCCGTTTAATGCTCAGGGGTTACTCCTGGCTATGTGCTCAGAAATCGCCCCTGGCTTGGGGGGACCATATGGGACGCCGGGGGATCGAACCGCGGTCCTTCCTTGGCTAGCGCTTGCAAGGCAGACACCTTACCTCCAGCGCCACCTACCCGGCCCCAGAGGGAAACTCTTAAGACAATCCAGAGAGAAGCAGACACTGGTGGAAGTTGTGTTGGGCTGTTGTATGCATAAAATACTACCATGAACAGTATTGTCAATAGTAGTACCTTTAAAAAGAATAGTAATAGTGGTAAAAAAATACATTGATCCATAAATCATCTATTTATTAAGCAGTATACCAAGAGCATGAAAATATTCATGTATCATTCATTTCCTGCTGGCAAAAAAATCATTTGAGGATAAAAGAATACTCATGAAACAGATACTGTATTATATCAGTAATCTTGGATTTTAATTCATTCTTTTTAATTTTTTGTTTGTTGCTCAGGGGCTATGCCTGTTTCTGTGCTTAGAAATCACTCCTGGCAGGCTTAGGGGACCAAATGGGATGCTGGGGATAAAACCCAGGTCAACCTCATAAAGGCAAAGCCCTACCCACTGTACACCAATCCAATCCCAATTTTAATTATTTTAATCTCTGGAACCCACCCTTAAATTTTTAAAAAGCACTGGAACCACTTCCATATTTGTTTAGTCTGTAGTGCTCAGGGACATACAAAATTATTTTTGCTCAAATTGTTATGTTTAAATTTGGTGACTCAGAAATCACCAAAGCAAATATTTTACTATGAACTTCTTAGGTAGGAGTTTAGAGTTCATAAACTAAAATATGTTGTTACACTGGATATGAGGCATGCCGAGAAATATTTCCCAAGTGGAGCTATAAAACCTTAACACAACAGACAACAGTTCTGTATAATTGATCCTATCCAGGTAGAGAGACACTTTCCATGCTCTTCACTGTCTCTCAAGTAATACAATCATTATTTTTAAAAAGCAACAAGATGGCAGTTTACTTTTAATTTACTATTAATCATCTGCATTTCTTTTTCAATTTAGAGAAGCAACATTTCATTTAATTAGTCCTCTCATTATAAATATTTTTCCACTGCGATTCAGTTGACACAAGTTTTCTGACACTGTGCAGATGGCAGAAAACTGGTATCTGGTCTCAAAGGAACTATTTGACCACTGCAGTAAAAGAGCAATAAAGAAAATCACAACATTGCAGCCCACTTCAGTTTATGTAGGCAGTCAGCCTTTTATTGCTATAAAACCTTGAAATGGATGTATGAGCTTTGCTGCAATAAACAAAGAGTTGTTTACTGCTTGGGGGATGGCAGGTACCAACACTGGACTGGATCTTCAGTAGCCTGAATGTCAGGAACTGACTAATGTGAAGAAACATCTTGTGGCTTGTTTTATGGCAAATATGTTTTATAAACCACAAGGGACCATTTATCACAAATTCATCCACTCTGTAGCAGATTGCTGGTTTAATGTTGAATGCAGTATTTCAGTCAGACCCTCAAGTAAAGAAAAAAAAAAAAAAAGGAAAAGAAAAAATGTGATTACAAATTTGTTTCTAGTTGCTTTATCTTGATTCTCGAGTTTCACCATAGGAAATCCATTTTAAGTGCTTATTTCCTCTTTTAAATAATTAACTATTTTATGACTTGGGGATATAATTCATTAGAAAATTTACAGTTGTGAGTTATTTCAGGGCCATTTATTTTGAAATGGAAAACGCTATATGGCAATTCCTTTAAAAAAGTAAAAACACCTAAGAAAGCTATGTTTTGCTAATGGACATAGAAAAATGCATCTTGCTTCCTATTAAAAAATGATCAAATCACCTCAATAAGAATTTTTATTGTCTATTGCCTGCTGAAAAAAATAAACTAACCAATAACTAAAGTCTTAAGAAGGTTTTACAGGGAAGTCATGGGTGGCAGCCATAAAATAAAATAATAGACTTGACTTTCTTCATTACAGATAAAGCTCAGTGTAAAAGAAAATAGCAGTTCTTGTTGGCCTTAAGAAACTGTTGACTATAAGTTTAAAACAGATATCTGGCATAACACCAGCATGTATCCTTGTTGTAGATGAATCCAAGCGTACAGCATAATCTGTCCCAAGATACCCTTTTACAATTTTACAGTCTATATTGTCACAGACTAAGAAAGCAGGCAGAAGTTTAACACAGGTGTGTTTGTCTTAATTCTCAAACAGTTGGTTTTGGGCTTCAAAAATCAAATATAAAGGTTTTTGGGAATAATAACAGTATCAAAGATAAAATAAAGTTTTTCAGACTCTGGCTAGGAATTTGCCTACAATAGAATTCTTGTGAGTGACAGGGTTACCTTAATTTATGCAAACATAAATTTCCAGGAGTGCATCCAATAAAATATATGTTTATTAATTCATTCCTATCAAAATAAAGTATTAGAACAAATTAATAGGTAAATACATAAATATAAGCTCAAGAATCATCAATTTCATAGATATTCAACATTTTAAACAATGGATTATAAATTATTATGTACATTATAGAAACTATTTTAGTTTATTTAAGCTTATACCACTATTCCCTGCCCTTAAAGACTTTTTATGTCCCCTTTTATGTATCCTAATCTTAAGAATAATTTATTTTAAATAAAAACTAGAGAATGGATTTTATGATTCCTTGTGCATGTGAAATTTTTCAAAAAACTTACAAACAAAAATACAAATAACTTTGCTTTTCTAATATTCTTGTGCTGTTGTCTAAAGTATCATAAGATAAAATATATACAAGTAACATTTAACTGACTCAGTCAATGTGCTTTATGGTTGCCTTTTTTTTTTTTTTTTGAGATTACCAAACCCTATTATAAAGAATGTATATTCCTCCACAAGGTAAAAGTTTTTCTACTTCATGAACAATATATTGCTAGTATAAATATGGGTAAAAATTTTAAATAGAAGATAATAGAAAGCATAAAAGAAACCAACCTGTCTTATTACATGTGGTGTTAATATTCATACTCTCCCTATCTTTAAAACTCTAGATGTTGCCATTCAAACTACCCCAATTTCACAATTCAAGCAATTTTATTTAAATATAATTTGTAAGAAACAAATGCAGTTTTTTTATTTTTACATAAACTAGCAACAGACAGTAAGCAGTTCTTTAAATAAGAGTTTGAAAGTGTCTTATATATTGAACTATTTAAAATTATCATCTGGGCATTTTTCTTACAATCCCAGAATAACATTTTGTAAGATGGACATCAATAATTACTATCAATAATGTGAACAGAGAAAAAATTGCAAAATATTAAAAGACTTTGTTACACAATCATGGAGCACACAAAACAAGTCCATAATTAGTTAGGCATATGATTTAGATAATACATTTTGATTACAAGGATACATTTTTAAAATTTATATGGTATAAAACAATTTATTCAAAATCTGACAATATCTTTCAGTCTTCACGCACTGATTTTGTTAATGTCAGCACAAGTTTGCAATTCTGTTGACAATCTCAACACCTCATTCTGTTTGTTTTCTAATTTTGATCTTGAACTTGTTTTTCCTGCTGTTAATTTATACTGTTGTGTTTCTTTTTATAAAATGATCTTGAAATGCAGATAACAATTGACTATGAAATATATATACTCCATGTGCCAGTGCAAAAATCAGGTCTTCTGGAAACTGCAAGTCCAGTTGTGAGAACCAACCAATAGGACAGAGCAGAGTGGCAGACCTTATTTTCATTACATGCAGTGACCATGTGGTGACTGGGGTTCTCAGAAACCACAGGTCCAGGTGAGCTCAGTGCTTTCTTAATGTGGTAGCTAGTGAGGTGTCTGTGGTTTCTGGAAACTACAGCTCTAGGTGGGAGAATGGGCCCCAAGGACAGAGCCAGAGGAGTGTGGTCACTCTCCTCCATTCCCAGCTTCACATTCATCCTAGTCAATGAACTCCAGCATATAAAAAAAAAAAAACAAAAAAACAAAAAAAACACTGCCAACATAATTATAGAAAAACAACAGTAGGCTTCTACCATGGTTAGAAAATGGAGATGACCCAATAAGTACCACCCACATAGTTAGCCTCTCAGATAAGGACTTTAGAGAGGAAATATGGAGGGTATTCATAGAACTAAAAGAAAGCATGGAAAGAGCTGAATGAGCCTCAAATAACAAAAAGGATATAAAAGTAGGAATAAGAAAACATTTAACAGAAATAACAGGACTGGTAACTTGGTTGGCAAAATAAAAACCAAATTAGAAAGCCTCTCCAACAGTGAAACAGTGGCTGAAGACAGAATTAGTGAGCCGGAAGATGAGAACAATCACAACTAAATACAACAGAAGTTTGAAAAGAACCTTAAAGCAAAAGATCAGGTGTTGATTCAGGTCCTGTTCAGGCACTAATTGTAAAATCTATCTTCAAGACTATGTGAATGAATCTGAATCAGGGTTTCACAAGAAATAATCTAAACAGGCTGAGGGTGAAACACTTTAGCCACCTTGTAATTAGTATGGAGCAAGCTGTCTGCCAGAACTACCATTTTTATTGAGTATAGAGACCAACTTATGGTGGGCCAGCTATGCTGAACCTGCCCTGCCCACGTTTACATATTAGAGAAGCTTTGTTTTGGGTGAAAACAAGTTGAAAAGAGACACAAAGAAACTATGGATAAACATTGTTTTAGGTAAAATAAGGTATAAACCAACACCCAGGCAATGAGAAAAGTCCTAAAAGAATATGAACAATGAATTTGGTTTGGTGAATAAATTAAAATAGTCATCTTTGATAAACAGAAAGAATGTAAGAGTAATTGGAGTCCCAGAGACACAGGAAGAAAATCCCCAATGAAGTATTGACAATCAAGGACATTATTGCAGAAAAACTCCCAGAGTTATTATGTATGAAATGAAAATCTACATGACCACTAGTCATAAGAATTTCAAAGAAAAGCACCAGAAGACTCATCCTAGTCACAAAGATAAGTCACACAGATAGGGATAGAATACTCAATACTAATATTAAGAAGTAAAATTATATTCAAAGATATATTTAAGATTTACAGCAGATTTACAGAGTCAGAGCAACAGCACAGTTATTGAGCATTTGCCTTGCACATGGCGATCCAGGACTAACCCAGGTTTGATTCTGGGCATCCCACATAATCACATGAGCCTGTCAGGAGTCACTTCTGATCACCACCAGGTGTGGCCCCCCCCAAAAAACAAACAAAACAAAAAATTAAGGCAGATTTGTCACAAAAAAACCTCAAGGCCCTATGACAGTGGTGAAATATAATAATAAAAAAAACTCAACAAAATTACAGCATTGCCAACAGTACTTCATTCAGCCAGACTTACATTAAGAAAGGGATACTTTTAATGAAGAATACACAGCTTCATGGAGATATCGCAGCTCAGAAATTTTACAGATTCAAACATAGCCTTAAAAGACAAGCTGAGAAGTCAACTTTAAAACAAATCAACAGACACAACAAACACGAAAAGATGACACTAAATCCCATGACAATTATCTCTCAGTGTCAATGGTATAAATGCACCAGTTAAGAGAAAAAAAGTGGCCTACAAGTAACAAATCTGAATAATCAGAACAAACATAGACTAAAAGTCAAAGATTGGAGAAAAATAATTTCAAGCCTAATCTATTAAAAAGGCTGGAGTGGCCATACTGATAGCAGATGAAACAGACTTTTAACTTATAAATATAAAAGGGACAGAGATGGACAATTTTTATTTATCAAGGTATATGTACAGCTGGAAGAAAATACATTCCTAAACATATAAGCATCCAATGAAGGACTAACAAAATAATTAAAACAACTGTTGTCAAATTTGAAGGAAAATATAAATAGCAACACAATAATAGTGAAGACTTGAATACTGCTCTGTAACTCCTTGATAATTAAAGCAGACTAAAACCTAACTTGATTATACTAGCTTTGTAAATTGTATACAAAGAGTGTAACCAATTGGTTATATATAGGGCTGTCTGTCACCCAAAAAATTGATACACATACTTCTCCAACGCTGATGGCTAATTCACCAAGATAGAATACATGCTGGCCCATAAAACATCTTTCCATAAAATCAAGAGATTAGATATAAAGAATTTCCTTCTCATATTATAATGTACAGAAATTAGAAGTGAATTAAAAACAAACACAAATTAAAAATCTTAACACCTAGAAATTAAACAGTTTACTACTGAATAACCAGTGGTTCAGGACAAAATCGAAGAGGAAATCAAAATATTCTGGAAACAAAAGATAATGAAGACATAAATTATCACAATTTGTAGGACACAGCTAATTTGGTACTAAGAAGAGAATTATAGCCTTGCAAGTATTCACTAGTAAGGAAGGGGCCAACATAAATATCTTTTTTTTTTTTTTTTAATTTTTTTTTATTTAAACACCTTGATTACATACATGATTGTGTTTGGGTTTCAGTCATAAAAGGAACACCACCCATCACCAGTGCAACATTCCCATCACCCAAGTCCCAAATCACCCTCCTCCCCACCCAACCCCCGCCTGTACCCTAAACAGGCTCTACATTTCCCTCATACATTCTCAATATTAGGACAGTTCAAAATGTAGTTATTTCTCTAACTAAACTCATCACTCTTTGTGGTGAGCTTCCTGAGGTGAGCTGGAACTTCCAGCTCTTTTCTCTTTTGTGTCTGAAAATTATTATTACAAGGGTGTCTTTCATTTTTCTTAAAACCCATAGATGAGTGAGACCATTCTGCGTTTTTCTCTCTCTCTCTGACTTATTTCACTCAGCATAATAGATTCCATGTACATCCATGTATAGGAAAATTTCATGACTTCATCTCTCCTGACAGCTGCATAATATTCCATTGTGTATATGTACCACAGTTTCTTTAGCCATTCGTCTGTTGAAGGGCATCTTGGTTGTTTCCAGAGTCTTGCTATGGTAAATAGAGCTGCAATGAATATAGGTGTAAGGAAGGGGTTTTTGTATTGTATTTTTGTGTTCCTAGGGTATATTCCTAGGAGTGGTATAGCTGGATCGTATGGGAGCTCGATTTCCAGTTTTTGGAGGAATCTCCATATCGCTTTCCATAAAGGTTGAACTAGACAGCATTCCCACCAGCAGTGGATAAGAGTTCCTTTCTCTCCACATCCCCGCCAACACTGTTTATTCTCATTCTTTGTGATGTGTGCCATTCTCTGGGGTGTGAGGTGGTATCTCATCGTTGTTTTGATTTGCATCTCCCTGATGATTAGTGATGTGGAACATTTTTTCATGTGTCTTTTGGCCATGCGTATTTCTTCTTTGTCAAAGTGTCTGTTCATTTCTTCTCCCCATTTTTTGATGGGGTTAGATGTTTTTTTCTTGTAAAGTTCTGTCAGTGCCTTGTATATTTTGGAGATTAGCCCCTTATCTGATGGGTATTGGGTGAATAGTTTCTCCCACTCAGTGGGTGGCTCTTGTATCCTGGGCACTATTTCCTTTGAGGTGCAGAAGCTTCTCAGCTTAATATATTCCCATCTGTTAATCTCTGCTTTCACTTGCTTGGAGAGTGCAGTTTCCTCCTTGAAGATGCCTGTAATGTCCTGTAGTGTTTTGCCTATGTGCTGTTCTATATATCTTATGGTTTGGGGGCTGATATCGAGGTCTTTAATCCATTTGGATTTTACCTTTGTACATGATGTTAGCTGGGGGTCTAAGTTTAATTTTTTGCAAGTGGCTATCCAATTGTGCCAACACCACTTGTTGAAGAGGCTTTCCCTGCTCCATTTAGGATTTCCTGCTCCTTTATCAAAAATTAGATGGTTGTATCTCTGGGGAACATTTTCTGAGTATTCAAGCCTATTCCACTGATCTGAGGACCTATCCTTATTCCAATACCATGCTGTTTTGATAACTGTTGCTTTGTAGTACAGTTTAAAGTTGGGAAAAGTAATTCCTCCCATATTCTTTTTCCCAATGATTGCTTTAGCTATTCGAGGGTGTTTATTGTTCCAAATGAATTTCAAAAGTGTCTGATCCACTTCTTTGAAGAATGTCATGGGGATCTTTAGAGGGATGGCATTAAATCTGTATAATGCCTTGGGGAGTATTGACATTTTGATGATGTTAATCCTGCCAATCCATGAGCAGGGTATGTGTTTCCATTTCCGTGTGTCCTCTCTTATTTCTTGGAGCAGAGTTTTATAGTTTTCTTTGTATAGGTCCTTCACATATTTAGTCAAGTTGATTCCAAGATATTTGAGTTTGTGTGGTACTATTGTGAATGGGGTTGTTTTCTTAATGTCCATTTCTTCTTTATTACTGTTGGTGTATAGAAAGGCCATTGATTTTTGTGTGTTAATTTTGTAGCCTGCCACCTTGCTATATGAGTCTATTGTTTCTAGAAGCTTTTTGATAGAGTCTTTAGGGTTTTCTAAGTAGAGTATCATGTCATCTGCAAACAGTGAGAGCTTGACTTCTTCCTTTCCTATCTGGATTCCCTTGATATCCTTTTCTTGCCTAATCGCTATAGCAAGTACTTCCAGTGCTATGTTGAATAGGAGTGGTGAGAGAGGACAGCCTTGTCTTGTGCCAGAATTTAGAGGGAAGGCTTTCAGTTTTTCTCCATTGAGGATAATATTTGCCACTGGCTTGTGGTAGATGGCCTTCACTATATTGAGAAAGGTTCCCTCCATTCCCATCTTGCTGAGAGTTTTGATCAAGAATGGGTGTTGGACCTTATCAAATGCTTTCTCTGCATCTATTGATATGATCATGTGGTTTTTATTTTTCTTGTTATTGATGTTGTGTATTATGTTGATAGATTTACGGATGTTAAACCAGCCTTGCATTCCTGGGATGAAACCTACTTGATCGTAGTGGATGATCTTCTTAATGAGGCATTGAATCCTATTTGCCAGGATTTTGTTGAGGATCTTTGCATCTGCATTCATCAGTGATATTGGTCTGTAATTTTCTTTTTTGGTAGCGTCTCTGTCTGGTTTAGGTATCAAGGTGATATTGGCTTCATAAAAGCTATTTGGAAGTGTTTCTGTTTGTTCAATTTCATGAAAGAGTCTTGCCAAGATTGGCAGTAGTTCCTCTTGGAAAGTTTGATAGAATTCATTAGTGAATCCATCTGGACCTGGGCTTTTGTTTTTCGGCAGACATTTGATTACTGTTTTAATTTCATCAATGGTGATGGGGGTGTTTAGATATGCTACATCCTCTTCCTTCAACCGTGGAAGATTATAAGAGTCCAAGAATTTATCCATTTCTTCCAGGTTCTCATTTTTAGTGGCGTAGAGTTTTTCAAAGTAGTTTCTGATTACCCTTTGAATCTCTGTCATATCAGTAGTGATCTCTCCTTTTTCATTCCTGATACGAGTTATCAAGTTTCTCTCTCTCTCTTTCTTTGTTAGGTTTGCCAGTGGTCTATCAATCTTGTTTATTTTTTCAAAGAACCAACTTCTGCTTTCGTTGATCTTTCGGATTGTTTTTTGAGTTTCCACTTCGTTGATTTCTGCTCTCAGCTTTGTTATTTCCTTCTGTCTTCCTGTTCTTGGGTCCTTTTGTTGAGCATTTTCTAGTTCTATTAGCTGTGTCATTAAGCTACTCAGGTAAGCTCCTTCTTCCTTCCTGATGTGTGCTTGCAAAGCTATAAATTTTCCTCTCAGTACTGCTTTTGCTGTGTCCCATAAGTTCTGAGAGTTTGTGTCTTTATTGTCATTTGTTTCCAGGAACCTTTTTATTTCCTCCTTGATTTCATCTCGGACCCACTGGTTATTGAGCATGAGGCTGTTTAACTTCCAGGTGTTAAAGTGTTTCTTCTGAGTCCCTTTGGAGTTCACAAATAATTTCAGAGCCTTGTGGTCAGCGAAGGTAGTCTGCAAAATTTCTATCCTCTTGATCTTATGGAGGTATGTTTTATGTGCCAGCATGTAGTCTATCCTGGAGAATGTCCCATGTACATTGGAGAAGAATGTGTATCCAGGTTTCTGGGGATGGAGTGTCCTATATATATCCACTAGGCCTCTTTCTTCCATTTCTCTCCTCAGGTCTAGTATATTCTTGTTGGGTTTCAGTCTGGTTGACCTGTCCAGTGTTGACAAAGCCGTGTTAAGGTCCCCCACAATTATTGTGTTGTTGTTGATATTATTTTTCAGATTTGTCAGCAGTTGTATTAAATATTTTGCTGGCCCCTCATTCGGTGCATATATGTTTAGGAGAGTGAATTCTTCCTGCTCTACGTACCCCTTGATTAATATAAAATGTCCGTCTTTGTCCCTTACAACCTTCCTGAGTATAAAGTTTGCATTATCTGATATTAGTATGGCCACTCCAGCTTTTTTATGGGTGTTGTTTGCTTGGATAACTTTTCTCCAGCCTTTTATTTTGAGTCTATGTTTGTTCTGACTATTCAGGTGCGTTTCTTGTAGGCAGCAGAAGGTTGGATTGAGTTTTTTGATCCATTTAGCCACTCTGTGTCTCTTAACTGGTGCATTTAGTCCATTGACGTTGAGAGAAAGAATTGTCCTGGGATTTAACGCCATCTTTATTTCAAAATTTGGTGTGTCTTTTGGGTAGTCTTGTCTTAGATTAGGTCTTTCAGTTTTTCTCTTAAGACTGGTTTTGTGTCTGTGAAGTTTCTGAGCTGTTTTTTGTCTGTGAAACCATGTATTCTTCCATCAAACCGGAAAGTGAGTTTTGCTGGGTATAGTATTCTGGGTGAAGCATTCATTTCATTCAGTCTTGTCACAATATCCCACCACTGCTTTCTGGCATTGAGCGTTTCTGGTGACAGGTCTGCTGTAAATCTCAGGGAAGCTTGCTTGAACATGATTTCCCCTTTTGATCTTGCTGTTTTCAGAATTCTGTCTCTATCTGTGGGATTTGTCATTGTGACTAGGATGTGTCTTGGGGTGGTTTTTCTGGGGTCTCTTTTGGTTGGTACTCTTCGGGCATGCAGGATTTGATCACATATATTCTTTAGCTCTGGGAGTTTCTCTTTAATGATGTTCTTGACCATTGATTCTTCCTGGAAATTTTCTTCCTGGGTCTCTGGGACTCCAATGATTCTTAAGTTGTTTCTGTTGATCTTATCATAGACTTCTATTTTCGTCTGTTCCCATTCTTTGACTAATTTTTCCATTGTCTGCTCATTTGCTTTAAGTTTTTTGTCCAATCTCTCCTGCTGTATGGAATTGTTATGTATCTCATCTTCCACAGCACCAAGTCTATTCTCAGCTTCTGATACCCTGTCCCAGAGCTTATCCATTTTGTCATTCACTTCGTTTACTGAGTTTTTCAGGCCTGTTAGTTGACATGTTATTTCAGTTTGGAGTTTTGTCATTTCTGCCTTCATATTTTCTTGGTTCTTATTAGTGTTCTGTTCAACTCGATCCATGGTTTCTTGGAGTCTGTTGAGCACCTTCCATATTGCTAGTCTAAAGTCCTTATCTGAGAGGTTGATTAGTTGTTCAGTCATTATCTGGTCCTCAGAATTGTCATCTTCATTCTCTATGTCTGATGCTGGCCTGCGCTGTTTCCCCATTGTCACATTTGTATTGTGGGTTTTTCTACGTGTTGTAGTGGTATTCATTGTCTATATGATGTAGGCAGCACACTCCTCTGGCTCCTCCCTTTCTGGATGGGCTGACTTGCCTCTAAGGGAGGGGAGTCCTCCGTGGATGAAGCCTCACACTGGGTCAAATCTTAGGCCCGAGCATGTAACAGAGAAGACAGTCCAGAGAGAAATGTTTGCTTCTGTGATATAGCGCCGTTCTTAGTGTGATTTTTCCTTCTTGTTGCAATGGAGTTCTTTCCTTAGAAAGAGTGCACGGCCGCGTAGCGAAGCGGAGCGGCCGTGCTCCTCTGAGCCTCTTTTTGCCCCACTCGCAAGAGTTTCACGCAAGAGGACAGTAGACAGACATAGACAGGTCACACTCACAGTCTTTCACAGCTGAGCCCCACTGGGCCGGTGTACTTTCGCGGATTTTCCCCGCCTGGTGTCACACACAGGGAGCCAGCTTTTGCAAAGGTTAGCCGGTTTTTATGCTCTGAAGTCCCTCCCTGAAAATGGCGTCTGGGCGAGCGAGGTTTCTGGAGGCTCTTTTTGCCCCACTCGCAAGAGTTTCACGCAAGAGGACAGTAGACAGACATAGACAGGTCACACTCACAGTCTTTCACAGCTGAGCCCCACTGGGCCGGTGTACTTTCGCGGATTTTCCCCGCCTGGTGTCACACACAGGGAGCCAGCTTTTGCAAAGGATAGCCGGCTTTTATGCTCTGAAGTCCCTCCCTCCAACATAAATATCTTAATGGCATAGTTTAAAAATTGTCAATTAGGGGCTGGAGAGATAGCATGGAGGTAAGGCGTTTGCCTTTCATGCAGGAGGTCATCGGTTCGAATCCCAGCGTCCCATATGGTCCCCCGTGCCTGCCAGGAGCAATTTCTGAGCATGAAGCCAGGAGTAACCCCTGAGCACTGCCGGGTGTGACCCAAAAACTACCAAAAAAAAAAAAATTGTCAATTAATTGTTTAAAAATTAATAGTTGTCAACAAAATTATCTAAAGATAGGCAGACAGACCAAAGGAAATAATAAATCTTAGAGCAAAATTAATAAATTGTAAACCTAAAATTCAATCTAAAAGATCAATAAAATCAAGAGTTTGTTCTATAAAAATAAACAAGGTAAATTAACCAGTAGGAAAACTCACAAGAAAGGGAGAGAGAGAAAATTAATAAAATTAGATGTGAAAGGGGGAAAATACTACAAATATTTCAGAAATCCAAAGAACAATCAGAGATCATTTTGAGATACTCTATAATACATAACAAAAGAACCTGAAATAAATGGATAAATTATTAAGCTCCTATCTAACCTCTCAAATTTGAAATAAGTAGATATCTTAAAATAGCTATTATAATTAAGGAAATTAAAATAGTAATCAAAATTCTACCTCAAAACAAAAGCCCAGGTCCAGAAAGATTTATTAATGAATATTTTAAAATTTTTCAAGAGGACTTATTGCCAATCATTTTCAGTCTCTTCTAGGAAATTGAAGAATACTTTTTATGAATTTGCTATTATCCTGATACCAGAAACAGAGAACCCACAAAAAAGAGAACTGCAGACCAATATCCATGATGAACATTGATGCAAAAGTCCTCAACAAAATCCAAGCAAATATAATAAAAAGGCTTATCAAGAAGGCCATATACCATGAGCAATAGAATTCATTCACATGATGCCAGGATAATTTAACTTATACAAGTAAATTAACATATTTTGGAAAAATAAAAACCATATGATCATTACATTAGATACAGAGAAAGCATTTGATAAATTCTAACACCCGATCATGATAAAAAAAATTCAACAAGATGGGAATTGAAGGAACTTTTCTCAAAATGGTCAAGGTCAGGGCTAGAGTGATAACACAGAAGTAGGTCAATTTCCCTGCATGCAGCTGACCCAGGACAAACCTGGGCTTGATTCCCAGTGTCCCACAGTGTCCCCTGAGCCAGGAGTGATTTAATGAACTCATAGCCTGGAATAACCCCTGAGCATCATTGGGTGTGGCCCCAAAACCAATATGTGTGTGTGTGTGTGTGTGTGTGTGTGTGTGCGCATTTATGGCCAAGGCCATTTACTAAAAGCACATGGAAAATATATTCAATGAGAAAAATCAAAAGCCTTTCCTCTAAAATCTGGCACAAGAGAATGCTGCCCCCTTTGCCACTCCTAACTAACATATGCTGGAAGTGCTTTCCATAGCATTTAGGCAAGAAATAGGTATCAAGACATATAGGTAGAAAAAAAGAGAAGTCAAACTCTCACTCACTGATTGTAGATGACATGATACTATATTGAGAAAATCCTACAGATCCTATCAAAAAAGCTTCATAAAACAATAGGTTTTAATATCAAAGTGGTGTGTCAAAGTGGCAAAATTAACACACAAAAATCAGTGGCCTTCTTATACACAAATAATAATGAAGAAGCAATAGTCATAAAAATCCCATTCATAACAGTATTAGAGAAATTTAAACACTTTGAAGTCAACTAAAAAGTTGAAGGACCTATGCAAATAAAGCTATAAAACACTGCTTCAAGAAATAAAAGAGGACACAACAAAATAGAGACATATGCCTTGTTTATGGAGTGAGAGGAATAATATCAATACTTCCCAAAGTTTAATATAATCTATTTCAGAGTACCCATAAAATTCTTCAAAGAAGTGGGTCAAACACTCCTAAAATTCATTTTGTTGTTGTTGTTGTTTCTTTTTGGTTTTGAGGTCACACTTGGCAGTGCTCAGGGTTACTCCTGGTTTTACGCTCAGAAATTGCTCCTGGCAGGTTTGGGGGACCATCTCAGGATGCCGGGATTCGAACCACAGTCCTTCTGCATGCAAGGCAAACGCCCTACTTCCATTCTATCTCTTTGGCCCCCCTGAAATTCATTTGTAACAATAAATGCCCATGAATAGCTACAGAAGCCCTTAGGAAAATAAATGGAATCATATTCCCTAATGTTAATTGTACTACAATAGTAATTGGTACTGGAATAAAGACAGACCCTCAGATCAACAGAATAGACTTGAGTATTCAGATAATGACCCCTAGACATACAAACAATTAAGTTTTGATAAAGGGGCAAGAACTGCAAATTGGAGCAAGGAAAGCCTCTTCATTAAGTGTTGTTGTGACAACTGGTTAGCCATGTGCAAAAAATAAAAATGAACTCAGACCTCTAACACAATGCACAAAGGTCAAAACAACCTTAATACCACACCTGAAATTGTTAGGTATATTTAAAAAATGTGGGCAAAACACTCCATGACATTGAGACTAAAGGCATTTCAAGGAGGAAACATCACTGTTCTAACATGTGGAAGTAAAGATTAAACAAATGGGACTACATTAAACTGAGAAGTTTCTGCACCTCAAAGGAAAAAGTGAATAAGATACAAAGGTCACCTACAGAATGAAAGAAATTATTCATCCAATACCGATAAGATAAGAGATAATATCTAAGATATACAAAGTATGACAGAACTCTAAAAAAAAAATCTAATCCCATCAAAAAAGAGGGAAAAGAAATGAACAGGCATTTCCTCAAAGAAGTAATATAGATATTCAAAAGGCAAATAAAAAAATGCTTTTCATCACTAAACATCATGGAAATACAAATAAAAACAACAATGAGATAACAGCAAAAGTCACAGAAAATGGCACACATCAAAAGGATTATGAACAACTAGCAGATGAGGAGAGCAAGGAACACTTTTTCATTGCAGATGGGAATTCTGTCTAATCCAACCTTTCTGAAAAACAATATGGATTTTGCTCAAAGAACTGGAAATTGAACTTCCATTTGATCCTCCAATATGACTACTAGGGATAAACATTAGGAAGACAATAACACAATACAAAAATGTCCTTTGCACTCTGTCGTTCATTGCAGCACTATTTACAATAGCCAGAAACTGTTCTCTAATACAGGCAGGTGTGGGAAAAAAGGGGGGCATTTGTGGTGGAAATGTTGCACTGGTGAAGAGGGGTATTCTGTTTATAACTGAAAACCAACTACAACCATGCTTAATCATGGTGCTTAAAGATTTTATATACATTAAAAAAATTGGATACAACTCAGATGCCCAACAACAGATGATTGGCTCATGAAACAGATGTATATCTATACAATGGAGTACTATGCAGCTGTTAGAAAAAAATTAAGTCATGGAATTTGTCTATATATGGATGGACATGGAAAATATTAAGCCTAGTGACATGATTCTGAAGTAGCTATAGAGATACAAAATAATCTCACTAACTGTGGGATAGTATGGTAATTATAGCTGGAGAAAATGAAGATGAGGGCTGGAACAAACAGCGCATAATATGAAGCTTACCCCAGTATGGTGTGTACAGTTAGATAAGTATATCTGCAGCAACAATTACTGTGACAATGATATTTAAAGAGAGACACACCAAATGTCTCTCTATTAGACAGGGGGTAGATTAGGAAGAAAATTGAGAACCATGGTGGCTACAAAGTTACACTAGAGAAGGTTGGTGTACATTCAATGATGGAAAACCAGCTATAAACATATAACCACAGTGCTTAAATAAATGTTATTAATCAAAAATAAAGTAAATAAAATAAAATAGATGACTAAATGGTAACTGGATGTTAAGCATTTTTTAATTGTCAAAATGATAGCCAAAGGTATTTTTGGAGTCCTACTATATAACTCTTTTCCAATTCTTATATATTAGGCTATCAAATTATTTCACTTTTATTACTTTTTCTCAATCTCTTCACTTTTTTTTTTCTTTTGGTTTTTAGGCCACACTCAGTGATGATCAGGGGTTACTACTAGATATGCTCTCAGAAATCGCTCCTGGCAACCATATGAGATGCCGGAGGATCAAACACGGTTCATCCTAGGTGCATGAAGCATCCTAGGTGCTAGTACATGAAAAGGCAAATGCCCTACCGCTTGTGCCACTGCTCCGGCCCCACAATCTTTTTGCTTGAATTTCTGTTTTTTTTAGTGAACACTATGATTTTATAATTACATCTGCATATCTAAATAATATATTTAGTTTGCTATAATTTTTCAAAAAAATGTTTAAAATACATCCTTATAGTATTTTATGTTACTTAATATTCCTTCACAGAGGTAATCTTCCATTAAGCCCCAGGATTTCCTGAGCATCTGTATAGTTTTATAAAATTGTTGAAAATTACAAATTCTTTAGCTCCAGCCACCATCTACTGAATCAGACGTCAAAAGTTAGTATCAGTAAGTTGTTTTAGACTAAGCATGAACTAAATTTATGAGAACACATTATGTAGAATATTCAAAGTTTATCTCTAAATTAAAAAAATCCTTAATTGGAGTTTAAAATATTCAAATTGATATATATTTTAATTATTTTATTAATTTTATTACTACTATTTTTACTTGAAGGGTCACACCCAGAATTTCTTAGAACTTATTCCTGTCTCTATATTTAGGTATCACACCTGGTGGGCTCAGGGATCATATTAGTTGCCAGATCTAAATCAGGTCAAATTATTGCAAGGTAAGCACCCTACTAATTTGAATTATTTTCTTAAATTACTTAATTTCTACTTGGTTTAATTTTTAAATTCTAATTTTTATTTATCAATCTCTTCAGCTTACAAAATACAATTATTTAATTGCCCTTTCCTTAATGAAATGACTATATTGTGCTTATAGAAGTTGGAAGGTCCCATTTTAATCATAAGAAAATTTTTTAATAATTTCATAAATAATGGATACAGGAACAGTAGTTCTGCTCAAATATTATTATGTTTTCTAGTTGTCTCTATATATTTTATTCTATATTTACATAAAATTAGTTTAAGGAAGATTTATTGGGCTAATTCACACTACTTTAAGTTCAAATATCAGGGGCCCGGAGATAGCACAGCGGCGTTTGCCTTGCAAGCAGCCGATCCAGGACCAAAGGTGGTTGGTTCGAATCCCGGTGTCCCATATGGTCCCCCGTGCCTGCCAGGAGCTATTTCTGAGCAGACAGCCAGGAGTAACCCATGAGCACCGCCGGGTGTGGCCCAAAAAAAAAAAAAAAAAAAAAAAAAAAAAAAGTTCAAATATCAGATAACATTTAAAATATTTATCTAGCTTTTGAGATTATTCCCTTGCAATTTTTCTTCTTGACAAGATTAAAATTTTTTCATTCCCAATTACTTAACAGTTCAGTGTTAAATAATATCTTTAAATTATGCCATACATTGAATATAATTAATGTGTGCTTTAGATATTAATCTTCTCATCTAAATTAGGTAAAATATTTAAATTATAGTTTTATATTACTTTAAATATTAAAATATGGATTAATGGAAAATCCTATAACTTCTAATTATTTTAAAGGTATTCACTGTTGAATTATAGCAGATTAAATAATATTAGTTTCTTTCTATTTCTTAGTTTTTTATTTATGTAAAGCTTTCCAATATAAGTTTTATATTTATTAATCTTGTTTGTTTATTGTTTTGGGATTCAGGGTTTAATCCTGGATCTACCCTCATGTATCATATTTGGCAAGTTAAGAGGACCATATAGTGTTCCAGAGATGAAAACAGGTTGGCCACATAAAGGTGTATGTACTTTCCATTGAGAACTATTATTCCAGCTGTCATCTCTGTATTTGCTATTTTTAATATAAAAAAGCATAAAGCAATAATTTACAGATAGAAACTTAAAACTAACAGTTGACAGATATAACAATTAAGAATTTTGGGGCAGGCGAGGTGGCGCTAGAGGTAAGCCTTGCAAGCGCTAGCCAAGGAAGGACCACCGTTCGATCCCCCAGTGTCCCATATGGTCCCCCCAAGCCAGGGGCAATTTCTGAGTGCTTAGACAGGAGTAACCCCTGAGCATCAAACGGGTGTGGCCCGAAAAACCAAAAAAAAAAAACCAACAATTATAAATTTTAAATAAAATTATGGTGCACTATGATTCAGAATAGAAAGATTAAGTCTCATGACTCTAGAACTATTACAGCAAGTAAGATACTTGCCTTGCAAATGACTGGCCTGAGTTTGATCCCTAACACCCCATGTGGTTAACACATCAATGAATAATTATTGAGTGCACAGTCTTGAGTGATAACTGAGCATCACTAGACACAGCACAATTTGTCTTGGAAGTAACTGACCTGGGTTCTATCCTCAACAAACATCCTCTATGGTCCACCAACACAATCGGAACAATTCTTTTAATTTTTGAGTAACCACAATATTGGTTTCTGTAATAACTATGCATGCCTAGAGTACAGGCGGGGGTCGGGTGGGGAGAAGGGAGACTTGGGACATTGGTGATGGGAATGTTGTACTGGTGATGGGTGGTGTTCTTTACATGACTGAAACCCAAACACAATCATGTATGTAATTAAGGTGTTTAAATAAATTAAAAAAAAATAACTATCCCAATTCACATTCCCACAGTGTACCTTTTCCCCTACACTGTTACCAGCATTTTTTTGTTCTTTTTCTTAGGATAATAGGTATTATAACAGATGCAACATAATATAAATCAAAAGAAACATTTCCCTGATGACTAGTTAAATTGCTTACAGTTTTGTGCACAGCTTAGAGTAACCACTGAGCATGACCAGGAGTAGCCCAAACTTCTCTTCTCAAAATAAGTTAAGTTTCACACTATTTCTACATCTCAAGGTACCACACTTGTACAACAATTTGTGGGCACCAGCCTTTTCCTGAAGACCATTTTCAGTTTCTTACATCAGAAGTATAATTCTCTTTTAAGTCATGCAACTTAAAAGAACTGAAAATTTCCTTCTTCCCTATCCTGATTTTGCATATATTTGTAAAGTTGCAATTTGAGAAAATCTTTTCAAGCAAAAATAATATATAATTTACTATTGCTTATTATTATAACTGAGAATTAGTCCATTATTAATATTCTTTGGCCACACCTGGTGGTGCTCAGGGGTTAATCCTGGCTATCTGCTCAGAAATAGCTCCTGGCAAGCAGTGGACACATATGGGACGCCAGGTTGGCTGCTTGAAAGCAAACTCCGCTGTGCTATCTCTCTGGCCCCCATTATTAATATTTTATCACAAATAACATTCAAATATCTGTTCCTGGCATCTCGCTGATAAAGAATGAAATGTAAAACATCTGTGTATCTACTTTGATTTCAGCTTAATGTTAGTACTGTAGTAAATCCCTTGTCTCTATGCCCAATACCTTATAGCTCAAGAAACGACCTATCTAACTCTCTATTGTCTTGATATGAAAAAATAAATATTACTCAAGGGGAAAAAGAGAAAGGGGTACTATTAATCATTTCCACAGTGATATTTCTCTTTCTCTTAGAGTAACCCCTTACTCTCTGCTTTTGTGTGAACTTACATGACACGAAACACAAAAGATTGACCTCTCTAATATATGCAAATCTCTCCTTTCCATGGCTTCCTTGTCTCTGAACTTGCCATGAGACAAGGGACAATAAGAAAATCCAGTTATATTAAAATAAAATGAAATTCACTTCTTAAAAATAATATTTGAGTTTATTCCAAATATGCTTCTTAAGCTGCTATATTTTTGTCTGCCAAAGATTTAAGACTATAACTGTTAGTGCTGAGGTTGATATTTGGCTTTGTTTATAAGTAATATGAAGTAGTGTGTAGAGTCAAACTAGAACTTAATGGATGTTTTTCTTATCACAAAACCTCGACGCAGTTTGGCACTATTTAAAATGACTGGCAGGCTCCACTTAGAAGAGCCAAGAAATAAAATACCAGGGGTGTTACAGGTCAGCACACTGGCAGGCCTGTATGGGAAAATTTGCCTGGCTCTAACTTCAGCAATCACTTGCTCATGTTCATGACCAATCGAATTGAACCAAATATAAAAAGAAACCATTAAACATTGATGTGCAGTGAATATTGACCCAAAGATGGAAGATGCTATTTTCCACACTCTTCCTTTGCTTGTATGAATTATTTCATGAAATAGAACTTAATAATATCTTATCCATCAAGTATTACACTATTCAGAATATTGTGCTTAATTTTAACTGTTGCTATAATAAAATTATAATTTTCTGTGTGTACATTGGTTGAATATACAAGAATAAATCAAGCAAAAAATGGAATAATATACAGTAATTTTCACAGAATTAATTATTCACTTGATACATATTTTAAACATTTTAATGATATATGGTATCAAGAAATGGAATATGTATTATAAAAAAGGGTAGCCTTTAATAATTCTGACAGCAAATTTATTTTTAGTTAGTACTTTTGAACTGTCAAGGCATTAAAATCAAGAGTTTAAATGAGTATTTATCATGACTTATAAAGTAATATATTTTGATATATAAATAATATATTGTACCAATCAAGCAATAGGTTAAAAATCATTGTTAAATGCAAATACTTCAATACTACTTCAAATTAGTGTTTACAATTTTATGAGCTTTGGGCCACACCCTACAGGACTCAGGATTTACTCCTGCTTCTATGCTCAGGGATCAGGCCTAATGGGGTTTAGAGGTCATTTGCATGTCAAAAATAAAATTTTTGTTGACATTATTTAAAGCATGCACCTTAATTTTGTAGAATCTTCTAAACTTCTATTTTTATATTATGATGAAAAATTGGTGAATATTTAAGAATATTAAGTAACAATTAATTTAATACTTAAATCATGTGAATTTATGGGTTCTATAAAATGTAAGTATAGTAGCACATCACATATTACTATAGCCTTCTAAAGTGAAAATATATAATCAAATAATAAAGTAAGGTTCATTTATTTTGACTAATTTTAACATATTTTCAACTTGTATATCAAAGTTCATTAATGAAAATAATTAATTGACATATGTATTGTGCTGTTTGGCTAATTTTTTTCTAGTAGGATCTAACCATTTTTCAAAACATCTAAATGATGAATTAATGCACATCGACAATTCTTAAACGGGTACTAAATTTCCACATAATTGCATTTTTTACACTTCCTTACCTTTAAAAGTAATTTAAAATAGTTCTCATGTAATAAATTTGAAGGAAATCTACTTGCAGTTAAAATGACAAATTTTTCTTAATCAACACAGCTGTTTTGTACTAAGAATAGCCATCTCTTGCCAATCCTTGGTAATTCTACATCAGATCATACTGTATTATAAGACAGCATAAATTTTTGATTAGCTCACTGAAAGGATTTGAAATATTGTTTTCTACTTACTATCCAGTGTCATTGCTTGGCCTTAATTGCTATGCCAGGATTTAAAGTAACATAATAGATCTAAAATATTTTAGTGAATGTCACATTACACTATATTATAAACATTGTCATTCTCAACTAAGTCTGCATACTTTATATAGCAAAAATAAAATTTAGTTATATTTTTGAAACATGGTTCCAATTAATGACATTACTATTCAAATATCTGAAAATGTTTATTAAATGAATTGTTGATTTTACTGTATGTGTTCCTTTTATTTTATCATTCCAATAACATATTTTAACAACTATATTTGGTAGTAATAATGAACATATGAATTTTATAAATATAAGTGTTAGCTATTAGCTATAGATTTTCATTTCAAATGATTAAAGAGAAGAATGAGATTGAGAAGTCTTTTTTCAAGTGGGGAACTGTAGTGGTACTCAGGAAGCACATGTCCCAGCAGAAAGTCTAAAAATTGGGACAGATTCTCTGACAGCTTAATCCAAGTATCCAGTGACATAGTAGTCATACTCCATATAAGTGAGGGGCCATGAACCCAAGTTGGTGCATTCACCCTAACTGTTGTACATTTTTCAGTACTCAGTTAGTCTAACTTAATATTTAGATAAAAGTTACTAAAGTAATTTCAGATAGTATTGGATATTGAAGGCAATCATCATGACAATCTAATCAAACTATTGAATTTTTCAGTTAATACAAAAGCTTGTGGAGGTCAAAAACATGTAATTATCAATTTTATTTGTGATAACAGGCTAGGGAGGATCATGGTTTCCCTAGCTCTAATTGCAGAATTAAAAAATAAATAAACTGCTCTATTATTTATCTATCTGCATTTTATAAAAAATGTTTAGATATTTACATAATAGTTTATGAAATTACACATAAACACAAGATTGGCTGTTTTCTTAGAAGGATATTAGACCTACAGTGAGTTCCAAGTTTAAGCAAATAACTTGCCAGAAGATGGGAAAAGCTGGCTCCTAGGCCAAGAGCCACTAATGCATTGCTGCCAAATAACCTTGCACTGTAGGTATAAGTGATGGTTATATAAAACCACAACAGTACTATTGAACAGCAATATACAGAAGTCTATGAAGCATAGTTCAGTGGTATTTCCAGGATATAACATGTAGGATAAGTAACCTCCAGTAGTAAAAAAAAATTAGCACAGATTTAGGAGTATTACATGGAAACTATTTTATTAAGTAGTCTAAATATATTATTATATATAATTATTTAAATGTTAAAACAACCATTGAAACAGAAGCAAACTGTTATGTAACTGTGTATGATTGTTTCACTTTTTGCTTTGAGTTGACCACCTCCAAATAATAAGATACAAGAATTTTTCTTCAGCGAATTGTACCTTAGATCACATATCAGACCTTAAGTATCACTAATCATTTACAAAGAGCAACACATATATAGTATAAATATTTAGTACTACAATCACTTTTCACTTTGAATACTCATCTAGTCAGATAATAAGTTTAAATGATTCATTCATACCAGTTGTGTAGTCTGACAAAATACTCTATTTTTCTTGTTTTTCTTTTTTTGGGGGGGCACACCTGACAGTGCTGGGGATTACATCTTTTTCTGCACTCAGAAATCACTCCTGGCAGGTTCAAGGAACCATATGGGATGAAGGAATCAAACTTGAGTCATTCCCAGGTCAGCCACATGCAAGGCAAATGTTCTACCACTGTTATATCAGTTTGCCCCCCAAATACTCTTTTTGAAAGGCATATTTTCATGAACCAACAAGTAAATCTCAGTTGACTTTTGGTGACCTAAGTAAAATAATTTAGCTCTCTATGTTTGAAATGCAAAATAATTTAGTCTTTAATTATATTAAAATATAAAGCTGTTAACATATTTGATAATTTGTATAATTTCTGTACATAATTAAAGGGAGAATAAAATATGGGATATTTGTTTCTGTTTATAAAAATTGAGTTTGAAAAAATTGAGTAGAAAAAAAAACAGACATAGAGGCATAGTTTATGTTGCATTTTAAAAGCTTGACACTGGCACTACAAATTGACTAATTAAGCCATATCTAATTGTGATCCTCTAATGCTATATGCTGACATCAGTGTGTTATATATCAATAGACTTCTTGGATAATTATGCAGCATGAACTCCTGTACCAATGTAGACTCCATAGGTTGCTTCTTCATATAGAAATCAGATGTAATCTCTGAGCTAGATTAGTTTTCTCAAATGTTTTTTAATCTAAATAATCTTTCTTTAGGGATAGAAGTTACGCTGCATAAAGCACTGTAATAGATTACACAATCCTCAAGACTCAAGTTCATTTATTTTAGATAAGATTTATTATGATTTTGAAAAAGGCAAATTACATTGTACACATCGTTTAACAGACAAGGGTTACGATAAATTAGATTACAATAAGGGGTCAAAGTGGTAGGGCATCTGCCTTGCATGCACTAACAGAAAATAGACCATGGTTTGATTCCCCAGCTTCCCAAAGCCAAGAATAAACCCCAAGCAATTCTTGGTGTGGCCCCAAAACCAAATATATAATATATATGTAAGTATGAACCTATAAAATAAATATGCATTTTAATATCCAAGTTTATATGTTATGGAACAATCGATTATCTTTTCAAATATATAGATTTTATTTGAATGATTATACAAAAATCAAATTAAAAGCAGAAAAGGAAATAAAGAGTAATTTGTATAAACAATTAATGTAAACAGAGTACTCAGTATAGTCATAAATGAAAAATAACTAAGTTTAATAGGTAACGCTTCCCATACATTTGAACATGTCTGCTGTCATTTCTTCTGTGTATTTATGTTTAAATGTGATTTCTTCTACATTGGTATCACTATTTCATGGAACACAGTCATAAAAGAAACCCATTGGAAATGGATTCCTTCCCTTTAATAAATTGCTTTAGAAAAAATAAACTAAGATTTCCCCCCTCCCCCCTTTTTTATCAGGGGAGAGTGCGAACGCAGTCCCCCACTACCACAAATTATGCAGTCGAGTTTCCCACATTCGGGGAAATCGCAGGGGTCAGCACATCTGGAGTGCAATGGATAAGCCTCACCCTGGGAAAACCACCTTCATGATCATGGTATCTCCCCTGCCAGGTAAGTATTCCCCCACCCCTTTTTAAGGGTTTGTTGAGTCACACCCAGCACTACTCAGGGCTTGCTCCTGGCTATTCACTCAGAAATTACTCCTTTCAGGCTCTGGGGATCATATGCGATGCCAGGGATAAAACTTGTATTGACTATACAGGGATATACGGGCAAGGCAAGCCTGTAGCTACTTGCTGTGCTATCACTCCAGCCACTAAGTTCCCTTAGTAAAAAATAGAAATATGTCTAGCATCTTAGATACCTAAGAAGTTATAAAAAATAATATAAAATTTGTATCTTAATAAGTTTCATCATATATGATATAGCAATGCAGCACTATAAAAATAGCTTTATACCAATGACAGATACATATAACCTTTGGTAAGAGCCATTTGTATGTCAGTATGCTGAACAACTGAACAATAAGTAAGTGGATAAAGAGCATAGAAGTACATTACATATTGATGTATTTATGTTTGTAATTTTTTTCTGAATAGATATATATTGCTAGTGTGGGTAGTAGCTGATGCTTATTAAAGTTTCAGTACATATATAATATATTCTGAATTTTTCCTCCTTGCATGATGTGAATGGTACATCTAGTCATTATCACTTTTCTATTCAAATGCAAAAATTATGAGAAATAAAACATTTAATATATGTAGAGATAATTCAGTAATTATAGCACATGCTTTGCACATGGCTGACCCAGGTTTCATCTCTAGCATTCCATATGATCCTCCAAGCATGCTGCAAATGATCCCTGAGCACCAAGTAAGGAGTAAGACCTAAGTACTGCTATATCACAAAAACTAAAACAAAGCTATACCCAAAAGGAAAAAGAAAAAAGAAAACTTTCTGAGAAACATAGCTCATTCAAATTTGATATTGATTGGTCAAAATTGTCACATGAACAACTATAGTGCAATAAATTCTGGAAAAATTATGTTTTATCTTTTAATTATGTATATAAAGTAAAAATAGTTAAAAATAAGAAGATGTGGTGATGTTTGAGTAACTCTACAGGGGTTAATATGCTTGCTTTATACATGACCAAACAGGGTTCAATTCTGGTCACCACATATACTTAGTTCTCATTGTGCTCTCTGGAGTGATACATGAGCACAGATGCAGGGGTAAACTATAAAGACCTCCAGATGTGACCCAAAACTAAATTTAAATATTTTAATTTATTAATAATATATCATTAATTGATCAAAAATAATTACTACATTCAATTAATAATTGATTAATGATCTATCATTAATACACTAAATGCATAAGTTGATACTATGGAAACAACTATAATATCTGGTATAATTCTTTGAATTAACTTTTAGAAAAGATATGCCTCTAATTCACTTTTGTGAGACTTTACTTGTAAAAAATTAATGAACATAAAGGTAGTTAGAAGATATTCTGATACCTAAAGAATGGATTATTGATACATGTTTAAATCTGACATATATATGGAGAAATGGCTTAAAGCTGTAGGGTAAAATAGAAATATAGAAAGGTCACCATTACAATTCTCTATTAATATTGAGGCTATCATTTGTAGATAAAGGACAGGACTGAGCCAAGTGAATTTACTACTATTTTCCTAGGATTCTATATTATCAAATACAGGCAAGCTGCCTTTGAAGCATGAGCGTGTCTTAATAGTTTTTTTTTTACTGAGATTCAAAGTCCTTCAAGTCATGAAATATTTTTTAATATTTATTGTGACCAAAGTGAATTACAAATATTTCAAAGTAATATTTAAGGTACACAGTGACAATGAATGAGGGGCATTTCCACCACCAAGGTAATGAAATATTTTTATAGAATAGCCTAACAAATGACTTTTCTATTTTAATATTTGTAATGTACATCAGAATCTGTTCAAATTTTGGGTAGAGGTGATAGAGAATTGTTTATTACTTCTAGAAAGTTTCTCGTTTTAGAAACCAATATAGGAGCCGGTGAGGTGGCTACTTGCAAGCAGTAGCCAAGGAAGGACCGCGGTTTGATCCCCCAGTGTCCCATATGGTCCCCCCAAGCCAGGGGCAATTTCTGAGCGATTAGCCAGGAGTAACCTCTGAACATCAAACGGGTGTGGCCACCCCCAAAAAAAAAAAAGAAAAAAAAACAACCCAAAAAAACCAGAAACCAATGTTATGGTTAATTGTAGCATGTGATTGTATGTGGATATATTTTTAAGTTTTTCTAGTTTTATGACAAAGAATTATTATGTAACACTGTGAAAGTTTAATGTATACAACAAGATTTGATGCATTTGTCATTACATATTACCATCACATAAATACTTACATATCTACTTACCTACATAACATAACATACCTACCACCTTCATTTTATCACATCATAACTATCTTTATAATTAAGAATATTAATGTTTACTATGAGAAATGCTAATTATAATCACATTTTTCTAGATACACTTATCTTATCTAAAAATTTATATTCTTTTGTCATATTTCTCAACTTGTGTATATTAGTCCACTCTTTTTATGTGACTTCAGCTTTCATGGTATTCCAAAAATATGTGCCATATATCTAATATCTTATTGTACTTTCCTTTATCAAACTTATTTCACTTAATAAAATGTACTTAAGATCTGTAGTATATAGACTTTTATACTAAAGATTTTTTTTATTCACATTGAATTGGTGCAATGGGATTGCACGAGAGAATTTTGAAAATGTATAACTGAATTATTGGCACAGAAAATAAATATTTCAAGGATGCTCTGAAGACTTCTATATAAAAAATAAAACATCTCCCAAATTTTTGTTAAATTCTCATATGCTATTTCATAAACAAAATCAATTTTTTCTTTGAAAAAAATTAAATCCTCATGCCTTTACTTGACAAATGTCTAACAATAATTCCATATACACTCAGCATATGTTTTATATATTTCTAGTGAAAATAATACTGTAACAATTTATAATATGTAGATATAGCAAATACTTTTAGATTTAGTAATACTAGGTATTTGAATTCTAAATATAAAATTTATGTTTTTAAATATAGAAGGAAAAGTAATATAGAGCTATAGCTTGACTTATTTTTATGTAGATTAATTATGGTAATTTATGTAATATAATTTAAGTAATATAGAGCTGTAGCTTGACTTATTTTTATGTAGATTAATTATGGTAATTTATGTTATTTTATTTAATACTACTGAGAAAGTTTGATACTTTCTAGTAATAGTTATTTTATTTCATATAGAAAAAAATATTTGCAAGATAATTTTAGTAATGAAATGTTCCATGATTATAACCAAGCATAATCCACAGATATATTTACTACAACTATAATTTAGATAAATAAAAATATTGAATGTAAGCAATCACAAAAATACAGCAATATTTATAAATGGTAAAAAGTTTTCCACAAGCTTTTATACAGTAAAATAAAAAATTTTAAGGATGTTAAGATTATGTAAATAAAATTCAAGCAAAATTATCTTGTCCCAAGATCCCTTTGCCTGGTAATCACAATTTCCCCATGGTAAACGGCACAAAAGTAAGATTTCCAAGATATATAGCATATAGTACTGCTCTTTGACTAATCTTTAACATAATGTAATGTGCTCAAGATATAACCATGTATTTGCAAAAGGCAAGCTATCTTCAGTATTTATAAAAATGAAATTTTTATTTTGTGATATTGTATAAGACAGAAATTTTCTTGAGTAGAAAGTGAGTCATTGAAATCTAATATAAAATACATTAATACAAACAACAATATTATATTGCCTTTTATGAAGTTATAAGCATCACCAAAATCATATTACTATACATTGATGTATCAATGTAATACCTTATATACCTTGAATATGCATGCTGATAAAGTTCTCCAATAAAAAAGAAAAAGGATAATAGTGCTTAAATGTATATACAGTTAGGTGCAAGGGAGGTTCATTATTATTTGTCTTAAACACTATGCAAAATGAAACAAAAGTAGATATACAAATGAAATCTCATTTTATATTCAAAGATCTTTCATTCTCTCTATAAAAGATCGTTGCTTTTTTTTTTCCCTGAGAATAAGAAGACCTTATTCTTGGCTATCAATCATACATAGAAGTAGATGCTCTCTGCCACACAGCTATTAGAGAAATGTATATTTTCTACTTCATCTATCAGCCCTACTGATGTATTTTCATCTGCAACATCAATCACTATAGGAGCTTAAGTACTTGAAAATGGGAACCCATGGGGCTCAGCACCACCAATGAGGGCTCAGCTGCTCTGTAAATGCCTTGAACTGTGAAACATCTGAAAGACCTAGAAATACAGCTTAGAATCTCATCATAAGCTACTGACCATGAGATATCCTTGGCACCAGATTTCATACAGAGGATTTTAATAACTTGTGCAAATTCTGAAGTCAAATATAATAGTGGTAGTGCTGAGATTCTCACTAGTGATTTCTAGAATATGAACTAATTCATGCATCCTTTTCCAGTACATTAACATTGAGCAACATCTGTAGGATACTGGGAGATGTGAGCACTGCAGGAGAACTGCCAAGTCACAAACAATAGGTTTCAGCATAATTATAATCTCCAAGGTGGTAAGGGAGTACATTATCTCACAAGAGAAATGCAAATGATCTTTAGGACACCATTAATGTGCATCAAATATGGAAAGCAAATTACTGTGAATACATTACAGTAAATCATACAGAAAGTTAAAAAAATGTTATTTTCCACACAAAGCTTCTTGTATACATCACAATTCTGGAAAACGTAGGTATTTGCTTACCTCAAGGAAAACATCAAATTGTTATATATACCAATGTCTAGCCATAAGATATAATCAAATATTTATTATGTATTCAATATTAGACATTATCAGTATGGTGTATTATATGTCATTGATGCCTCTTTTTAAAGTTCCAAATTTTTAACCATGTATAAGTAAATGCTATAATATTTTAAGCAATTGTATATATGAAATGGTCTACCAGTGTTATCTCCACTGGTAGACATATAATGCATAATTCATGACTAGTTTATAATTTCAAGAACAACTTCTCATGAAGTGTTTGTGTTGACTTGAAAAAACATAGAACAGCATTGGGTTAATTGAGGAATATAATGATCTCTTGCTTAGTAAAAATTCATAACAGTTGTTCCATTACCTTGTCTCTATCAAGGTAATGAACTACATGAATAAGTTGAAAAGACTAATTGCAGGAGATATTTAGAATATCATGGTGTGTGAAACCAGAAGAAAAAAAGTATGAAAAAACCAGTCTTATTTTTAGATTGGTTTAGACCTTTGATGCCCATATCCATGTACACCAATATATTTTTACTCCAGAGAAATATTTCTGAATAGAGAAAACTTAAATATTTTATCTTGAATGAATTATCTTTACCTTTGTACCTTTATCTTTACCTTTGTCATTCACAAAGAATACTTGATAATCATTTTTATACATTGCATTTGGAAAAGTTTGGAAGAGAATATTTTTATTATATAATTTGCCACAATTAAGAAAATGTATTTATAATAATGTTGACATTTAAACATTATTTTATACTGTAACCTCAATTTGCTACCAAAAATGGTTGTGAGTACATGCCTATATATTTTGTTTGTTTGTTAATTTTTCTTTTAATAATAAAGGTCAAATATACATGTTTCATAGTACCATTTTCTTTTATTCTTTAAAACTCTGGTTGTTGTTGCTCTTGTGCTCTGTGATCCAACCATAAATGTTCCCAACGATCTTACCCTTCTAAACCGACTAATGAAATAAAAATTTGTGCATCCATAGGTGACATAAACAAAACTATGTAACCTAAATAATATTAACAAAACTATGAAAATTAAACCTAAGACAAAAAAGAAAACTGGCACAAGAGATGATCTAATTATAAATAAAATGAAAATTTTCTCCTTACTAATACCCAGTGCTAACAATTTGTTTAGGACATTCATTATCAGTTTCTATTCCAAGCACTGTTCATTATCTACAAATTCCCATTGCTAAACTGTTTATGGAGGAAATAAAGTACTCTTAATTTGGATCTCTTTAAATCAGAACTGGAGAAAAGAATTCGGACCTAATGAGATCATTTAGGTGTTATTTTCAGAAGGAAGGGAAAAAGGATGGTGAAAGCCAATAAAGTGTACCTGATTGCTCTGATTGCTGATCTGGGCAAGGAGAAATTAACTGGGAATTCCTGAGGAGTCATATAAAACTATTTCAGAGTTGTCACCTTGAAAGAGAGGGAAAATGGTGAGTTTATCTATAAATCTTCACCCTCATTAGTTGAAGATTGTGTTTGTGAGCACACTTTTTTTGTTTTGTTTTGTTTTGTTTTTTTTTGGGCCACACCCGGTAAGGCTCAGGCTTACTTCTGGCTATAGGCTCAGAAATTGCTCCTCGCTTGGGGGGGTTGAACCGTGGTCCATTCTAGGCTAGTGTTAGCAAGGTAGACTCATTACTGCTCCTCACCACTGCTCCGACCCTGGGAGCACACTTAAACCCTGACACTAGTAGCAGAGACATTTGTGGACTCAAGAGACTCTGGTGACTTGTATAAAACCCAAATGTGAAAAGTATAAACAAAACAAAATATAAATATAAAAAAACCATAGTATTTTCCTCATAAAGTACACTGCAAATTTGCATAGATTTCATCAACACGGAGTGGAAATGTGTATACCACAAACAAGCACTTTTTTCTGGGTCATTGTCTCTGTATTTATTGCACAATTCAGTATTTTTGGTCTACTGCTTTAGTCTTATTCACTTTGATATAAATTTCTTTTTTTAACCAATTGTGATATAAAATTTATAATCATCTCATAAACTAAACATATCTTCTATGTGGTCATAGAAAATTTTATATTTGTTATTATTATGAATTTTTAATCTAGCTTCCTATTATTTCATTAAGACTATTTTACTTTAAGTGTGAAATAGTCAACTTAAAAAGCATAATCACATATCCCCAGAATAAAACCAGTCAAAATTTTAGTTACATAGTGTTGGGTTACTGATCCTACCTTAATCAATAATTGTCCTCCACCCTAGGGTGTGACCTGGTGATAGTATATTGGATTATTCCTTACTTAGTATTCTGCTCCCATCCTAGGGTGGTACCTGATTCTTGTCAATAAAAGCAAGGGTCTGAGGAAGGCTGGGGCTCATTCTTAGGTCTACTTCCGCTGAGCTGCACTTCATCTTAGGAGCAGAAAGCTTTTATGGTTTGAATTCCTTGCTTGAGCACTGGATTTCCTGAACCAGTTCTTTTTATTTCTTTCTTTTTTTTAATTATATTTATTTAAATACCGTGATTACAAACATGATTGCAGTTGTGTGATTACAGTCATATAAAGAACACCCCCCTTCACCAGTGCAAGATTCCCACCACCAATTTCCCAGATCTCCTTCCTCCCCACCCTGCCCATACCTGTACTCGAGATAGGTTTCTACTTCCCTCATTCATTCACATTGTTAATATTAGTTCTCAGTGTAGTTATTTCTCTAAGTGCACTCATCACTCTATGTGGAGAGATTCATGTCATGAGCTGCACCTACCAGCCCTCATCTCTCTTGTCTCTGAGATACTGCTAAAAATGTCTTTCATTTTTCTTAAAACCAAAAGATGAGTGAAACTATTCTGCGTCCTTCTCTCTCCTTCTGACTTATTTCACTCAGCATAATAGATTCCATGTATATCCATGTATAGGAAAATTTCATGACTTCATCTCTCCTGATGGCTGCATAGTATTCCATTGTGTATATGTACCACAGTTTCTTTAGCCACTCATCTGTTGAAGGACATTTTGGAGATTAGCCTCTTATCTGATGGGTATTGGGTGAATAGTTTCTCCCACTCAGTGGAGGGCTCTTGTATCCTGGGAGCTATTTCTTTTGAGGTGCAGAAGCTTCTCAGTTTAATATATTCCCATCTGTTAATCTCTGCTTTCACTTGCTTGGAGAGTGCAGTTTCCTCTTTGAAGATAGATGCCTTTATTCACAATGTCCAGGAGTGTTTTACCTAAGTGTTATTCTATATTTCTTATGGTTTAATTTTACCAACTTTTTCTCTCTTTTTTTCTTTTTCCTCCCTCCACCCATTTTACTATCTTTTATATCAAATCATTCTCTTTACAAATATCCTCAAAACACAATTTTCTACTTTTGTACATATTTTGAATATATTACCAAGTTATGACAAGCTTTGCTATAAGGTCTATTGGAATCAATGCAAATATGACCTCAATATTGCTTCTTGAAAGGACGGATCCTATATCATCTTAAATTCTTGACTGACTTTTTCAGAACACAATCTGAGAGCAGTGTTAAAGATGTGGCTCAGAAATAAAACAATGAATTCAAAGACTGGAGAGATGGAGCAAGCTGTAGGGAGTTTGCCTTGCACACACTAATCTAGGACCGACCGAGGCTCAATCCCACAGTGTCTATACAGTGTAATTTCCGAGCATATAGCCAGGGGTAACCCCTGAGCATCACCAGATGTAGCCTAAAAACAAAGAAAAACAAAACAAAACAAAAACAATTCAAGAAAGCTGGGTTGTATAATATAAGAAAATAAAAACAAACAAAAAAGTGCTAGACAGGACTGGGAAACGATCTCAATGTGGTAGAGCAAACACTTTCCATGCAATGGCCTACATTTTTTGGGGGGGTCACACCTGGCAGCGCTCAGGGGTTACTCCTGATTCTATGCTCAGAAATCGCTCCTGCCAGGCTCAGAGGACCATACGGGATGCCAGGATTCGAACCACTGACCTTCTACATGAAAGACAAACACCTTACTTTCATGCTATCTCTCTGGCCCCGCAAAAGCCTACTTCTAATCCCTAGCACCCCTAGGTCTCCAAAAACTGCCTAGTGTACCTGCAAGCTGCCTAGTAGGTTAGTTGTGGTGCAAAAACCAAAAACTATCTTAAACCATTTTTACAATATTAACTTTATATTTACTTAATAGTTATACCATTTTATTGAATAAACCTAGTGCATGGAGATTAATCCACATTTATGATGTCAGCCATTATGCCTAAAATAATCCTATGTATGCTGAGCACTATTTAATCTATAGTTCACTTCTATAGATAGTCCATGAAAATAAAACCAAGCTTTTATTCTCTGTTAAGAACTAAAAGCTTTTTAACATCCCTACATAAAAGTTTCTGGATTACAAACAAATCATTAGATTTCTTACTTTATTTTGGAAACCCTGTTTTGTTTCCTATAATATCAATGTTACAATCAAGAACTGATTTTGTATGCTTCTCACTAAAATATTTTATACTATTTATTTTCTTAACATTTGTAATTTCATTCAATTATATTTTTCTACATAATCATGTTTAACAGATTCTTTTCCCTATATGTCAATTGTTTTAGGTTTTCCATCTTGTTTCTCATTCCACCCTAAACCATTTAAAATATAAATAAATCAATTTTATTTATCCCTTTAGATTCTGCCCTTCCAATGGAAATAATATATCCAGTTGGAATAAGACTACATATTTATAAGCATTATTAAAAATATTTTATTCCAGTCTGCTGGAGAAAAGAAAGGTGCATTAGCAATTTTACTTCTCTATAGAACAGTCAGCCACAGGTGAAGCAGTCCTATTTTCATTCTATGAAGAATGAGAAACTTACTCATGCCTCAGTTGGAGTTTTATTCCTATGGGTACAATACTGTTACAATGACTTTGAATCAATTTGCAGTAATATCCCTCGAATGCAGAATTAGTAACTATTTTTCCTAGAGTAAATATAATTTGCTCATGGTGAGACATAAGGATTTTTATGATATAATATATACTTTCTGTTGAATGGTCTAAGTACAACATAATATCTAGTACAGAATCATAATGGGAATTACCATGTTTCATACCAATCCTACCTAGGAAAACCAAACTAGAGTAGGATACAGGATAACTTTTACATGTTATAGGTAGTAAGAGTTTTATCAGTTGGTGGTGAAATGTCATTTATTAATTTATTGCAGATCCGATTGAAAATTGAATATAAAACTGAGAGGTTGTATTTCTAGATGATGCTAAAGTGGCTTAAGTCATCAATATAAATTTTAGTTTTTTGCTTGTTTAAAAAGAATAAATGCATGTGTTAAAGATCCAAACATCACAAAATGGTCACAATAAGAATAAATCTACTGGGTCAATAGAGATGTAAAGTGAATAATGTGCTTGTGTTACAGAGGCTGACCCCTGTTTGATCACTGTTCTTCATACTCCTACTGGAGTAATTACTGAGCACAGAGTTGGTAGTAATAACTGACAACTGAGAATTAGGGCCACAAAACATGACAAAAAAGCTTTTATTTTCTGCTTATTAAAGTGCCAAAATATGTAGTTCTATCTCATGTAGTACATTTATTTCTAGAGATTTTCCTCAAAAACATATGCATGTATGTAGTGTCTCCTATAAGATACATATTCATATGTACACTTCCATTTAATTTATTTATTTTAGTTTGGAATCTACACTTGGTGTATTTCAAAGGATACTGCTATATGTGTGCTCAGGAATAAATCACAGCAGTATCTGAATGACCAGTGGTACCAGGTATAAAACCTGAACCTCAGGCATTCAAGCATGTGTTCAGTCCAAAGAATTATCTTTCTGGCTCAGCACTTCCTTTATAAAACAAAACTAATATTATGTGATTATAAACGTCAATCTCACTTTATAGTTGTCCACAATATAAAGTTGTCTATTCAATAGTTACACAAACTTAAAACATTTTGTCTATAAATTATGCAATTGCATGCATTTTTGTAAATGTGCATATATATTTATATATAAACCAAATAGATTTGTATAAATGAATGCTATAGTGTTATTAAATTTACACATATTAGTCCATTAATATTTCTTACACAGGTATTTTTCTCACTTGATTAAATCACACAAATGGCATTGTTTGCTCCAAAGATTAAAAATGTTCCATTTCCTGTGTTTCTATTTCTTCTTAACAAATATCTGTATTTAATACCTCATAGTGAAATTTTAGTCCAGAGGTAGCTTTGAAAACATTATTGGACACCACTTACCTATCCTACTTTCACAGTAAACATAAGGCTCATTTATCCGTCTCCTAGTCTTATATAAAAAAAACCCATATGTGATTAAGACTGGAATGGTGTAGCAGTTATGGCAAAGTCAAGCATATGCCTGACTAGGGTTTACTGTCCCTGAAGTTAAGGTGCACAACCTTGGTAACCTTAGATATTTCTTGGGTAGCTCAGAGTTAACACCAGTACCAAACAATCCAACACTATTGCATTTGAATTCTAGCATTAACCACAGTTCATTCAGTTAGCCAAGAATTGCTGGTAGAGCCTGGTTCTTCTAAGCACCATTTGAAATGTCTAAAATAAGATGGATAATATGAAATATGGTATCTAACTAAAAATTTTAATAATCAATCTCTTTGGTACTGAGCTGAATCCACTCTATTTATTTCTTTGTCTACTATACTTAACCTTGAAATGCCAATGTGTCCTCATTTAAGTGATTCTATTTTTCAATATAGTATCTTTTTTCTCTAATTAATAAGTTTTTGTTTTTTGTTCAAGTCATTTGAACCTCTCATTTTATTATCTTGAAAAAAATGAAGACAGAGAATTTGCTGGAAAATTTCCAGGTATAAAATATTCAGTGTAAAACATGTTAACATTTTTGGGACATTAAATATAGTTTTAATAGTAATATTCTACTTTTGCTGATTTCAACAGTCCAATTTAATACATCTTATTGATAATTATATATATATATATGATTCTGTTTCCTATATAGTCATAATAACATCAACTTTTCCAGGATTCCAATTTCCAGAAAAATATATTTCCTTTTATTTTCTTTTGCTTTTGGGCCACAACCTGTGACTCTCAGGGATTACTTCTGGCTATGTGCTGAGAAATTGTTTCTGGCTCAGAAGACCATATGGGATGCCAGGGATTGAACCAAGGTCTGTCCTGGATTGGCCAATTGCCCAGCAAATGCCCTACCACTGTGCTATCACTCCGGCCCCCAGAAAAATATATTTCTTGATAGATACCAGAAGATACTATACATAGCATTACACTTTTCTAAAACCTTGGTATTTACAATTTATAGATACAATATGTCATAAAAATTTAAAATACTATCATCACTTCTATTCTCTTATTTTATAAAATTAATATCACTTCTTTAACTACCTAAACAATAGTCTTTTGAAGAAGACAAATGTGTCAAAAATAGCATTAAGCTACAATCATAATCTGTTCTGCTGTGCACTTAATGTCTGAAATATCCCTACTCTAAGCTATAATACTTTATTTACATTTACAAAGGAAAATTCAAGCATAGCATAGTTTTTTCCAAAATAAGATTGTGTAATGGTTTCAGAAAGAAAATTTAGAGAATAAACTTGTTAGTGATAGGTATGGCAAATAAAATTAGCAAAACATTTTGGCATTTAACTATAACTGGTTTATCCTGCATTGAATTGTATCACTAGACAAGAAAATGCAAGCTTTTGTGTTAGCCATGGCATGTGTTTGAAACCTGATTGGGGTATTCCCTTGCAGTTCTGGGCTGAAAGCCAAGCTATTAGGAGGACTTCAGTTTTTGCAACCTTAGCATCCCCTTTTACCACCTCCAAAAATATACTTAATCAAATAAGATTAGAATAACCCATTCTCTAGCAATTAAAGAATGTCTACAATTATATTAATTGTTCTTAAAAATAAAAATTATTTCCTAAGTACAAAATATGTTTAGCACTTAGTATATGCTTTATAGTTTGAAATATTTTAAGATTTTAAGACATTTTAAATAAAATATTCACAAACTAATATTTGAACATAAACAAATTTATGCATAAACATAGCTAAATTATAAGAAAATAAAGACACTTATTTGCTTATTGAGAAAACATTTTAAGAAATATCAATACTAGAAAATTAAATATAGTACAGTGGTTATGGTTTATGCCCACTGAAAGAGATCTCTAGCATGGAGCAACAGTAAACCCTGTTCCCAGTATACCACAAACAGGCATATCCACTTAGACCCCCAAAACTTATAAAAAGTAAAACAAAAGATAGAAACTTAGCAAAATAATAAAATAAAAGCAGCATAAGCAGGGAGAAAAAATTAAAATAAATAAATAATACATAACAGTATATCTACAATGAAACAATAGTGTTTCTGAGAATATATACTAGTCATAAACTTTTGGAATATAACACCATTTTATAGGCAGAAAATATTAAGTTATAAATAATGTTTAAACTACTTTTTGTATTTCTAACATACTTTCCTAAAAAGAAATAAAAAACTTTGGGGCCGGAGAGATAGCATGGAGGTAAGGCGTTTGCCTTTCATGTAGGAGGTCAAATATTAGGCCAAGTTTAAATAAAATTGAAAATGGTATTTGTAATATTTAATAGTATAAAATTTTTTAAAAGCTGTAATAGGAGATGTACCCTAATTTTATAAAGAAATCTTTTGATTGCCTATTTTTCAGTGACATTATATAAAGTACATTCTGTATTTCTATAGAGCCATACTCCAAAAACTATGTCTTAATATCATAAGAAGTTATGTAACTATTTAAAATGTATTAAAGTATTTCTTATTTACTCTCCCTAAGTGATTTATATACCTATATTATATATTCATTTACCTTAATAATATAAGGTAAGAGACACACTTTGCATTTGGCTAAATTTGTTTTGATTTTTTGAACTACCTGGTTCCAAATACATGTGATCTAGCAACACCCCCTCTGCCAGCAGAAGTGGCACCTGGGATGCTTAGGGGAATCTCTAACCCTGCAGGATGCAAACAATGTCACATCTATCCAAAATCCCTACATTGAACAGCTGGCCTGATTGCCTTAGTATTAGTGGAAGTCGCCCTAGGCCCTCTAAACACTGCTTCAAAGGTCAAATAATAAAAAGTTCTGGGTAATAAAAAGTTACAAGTAGAAAATATAAAGGGTGCTTTTCTTTAAAGGACATATATAAGTAATCCATTAAAATAGACAATATATTGACTATAATTATATTTTATTATATATTTAAAAATATCTATTGACTTACATAATAGGACAGCAATTACACAAATTTAGTAAAAAACATTTTAAAACTCCACAGATGATCATAAAGAAAACTATTCTATTCTATTAAAAATTGTCCTAATATTAAAATTGTAAAGACATTCAATAAGAATATAAATCAATAAGCACGTACAACAGTTAGTTAAATTAATAACATTTTAATGAGGATCTCTTCAGTGGTACTGGGTGCACAGATCATTCCTTGGTGATAATTGTTCAAGTAAAATAGTATTTGGATTTTCAATTCTGTAGTTACAGATGTGTAGAGGTTCAAGTTTGAACTGGTCAGGGATGGAATTCGGAATGAAAATAAAGTATTCTCCATTTCTTTGAACTAATGAAAATAATTAATATTTTTAAGCTTTAGTGATTGATTGATTGATTTTGGTCCACACCAAGCGGCACACAGAATAGAAATATGGAAGATGTTCGCACCCTTTCTAACCAATGAACCCCACCACAACACGCAGACAAAAAAAATCACAATACAAGTTTGACAATGGGGAAACCTCGCAGGCAAACACCATGCACAGAGAATGGAGATGATAGCTCAGATGACCCCAAAAATTCTAACCATCTGATTAATCTCTCGAATAAGGAGTTTAGAATAGAAATATGGAAGATGTTCGTAGAACTCAAAGAAAGCATAGATCGATCTGAACAGAACACAAAGACAGAAATCAGAAAACTCCAAACTGAAATAACAGATCTGAAAAACACAGTAGCTCAACTGAAAAACTCAGTGGATAGCCTCTCCAGCAGGTTAACAGCAGATGAGGACAGAATCAGCATCCTGGAAGATGAGATGCAGAAAAACTCAACACAGCAGAAAAAATTGGAAAAGAACCTTGAGACAAGTGATAAGGCAATGGAAAAAGTACAGAAGGAATGTGAACAGTGAAAATAGAAGTCTTTGATAAACTCAACAGAACCAATGTAAGAATCACTGGAGTCCCAGAGGCCGAGGTAGGAGATCCCCAGGAAGAATCAACTGTCAAAGTCATCATCAAAGAGATACTCCCAGAGTTAAAGACTGCATGCAATCAAATCCTGCATGCCTGAAGAGTACCAGCTAAAAGAGACCCGAAGAAAAACTCCCAATACATCCTTGTTACAATGACAAATCTCACAGATAGAGATAGAATACTGAAAGTGGCAAGATCAAAAAGGGAAATTACATTCAAAGGAGCATCCTTAAGACTCACAGCATACATATCACAAGAAACTCTCAAGGCCAGAAGACAGTGGTGGGATATTTTGACAAGACAGAATGAAATGGATGCCTCACCAAGAATACTGCACCCAGCCCGACTCACATTCAGGTTTGAAGGAAGGATACATAGCTTCATGGATAATGAACAGCTCAGAAAATTCATAAATGAAAAATCAGCCTTAAAGGAAAAACTGAAATGTCTACTGTAAGACAAGAGAAACCAACAAACACAGCAGACTTATCTACAATGATGACATTAAATCCAATGACAATCATCTCCCTCAATGTCAATGGACTAAATTCACCAATTAAAAGACACAGAGTGGCAAAATGGCACAAAAAACATGAATCCAACGTTCTGCTACCTACAAGAAACACACCTGAATAATCAGAACAAACATATACTCAAAATCTAAGGCTGGAGGAAAATCATCCAAGCAAACAACACCCTTAAAAAGCTGGGTGGCCATATTAATATCTGATGACATCAACTTTATACTCAGAAAAGTTGTAAGGGACAAAGATGGACATTTTGTACTAATCAAGGCATTTGTGCAACAAGAAGAAATCAGACTATTAAACATATATTCACCCAATGAAAGACCAGCAAACTATCTAATACAACCATTGACAAATCTGAATGAAGACATCAATAATAACACAATAATTGTGGGAGACCTCAACACGGCCCTGTCAGCACTTGATAGATCAACCAGACTGAAAGCCAACAAAAACATACTAGCCCTGAAAAGAGAAATGGAACAAAGAGGACTAGTAGATATATATAGGACATTCCACCCCAAAAAACATGGAAACACATTCTTCTCCAATGTATATGGGTCATTCTTCAGAATAGACCATATGCTGACACATAAAACATACCACAAGGCTCTGAAATTAGATGTGAACTACAAAGGGACACAGAGAAGAAAAACTTTAACAATTAAAATTAAACAGCCTGCTACTGAACAACCAGTGGGTCCAAGATGAAATCAAAGAGGAAATCAAAACTTTCCTGGAAACAACTGATAATGAAGACACAAACTGCCAGAATCTATGGGACACAGCAAAAGCGGTCCTGAGAGGAAAATTTATAGCTTTGCCAGCATACATCAGGAAGAAAGTAGGGGCATACCTGAATAACTTAATGACACAGCTCATAAAATTAGAAAATGACTAACAAAAGGAACCAAAAATAGGGGATTGAAGGAAATAACAAAGCTGAAAGCAGGAATCAATGAAGTGGAAACCTAAAAAAAATCCAAAAGATCAACGAAAGCAGAAGTTGATTCTTTGAAAAAATAAACAAGATTGATAGACCATTGACAAAATTCACAAAGAATAAGAGAGAAACCTGGTAACCCATATTAGAAATGAAAAGGGGGAGATCACGACAGATATTGTAGAGATCCAAAGGAAATTCAGAGACTACTTTGAGAAACTTTATGCTACTAAACATGAGAACCTAGAAAAATTGGATAAATTCTTGGACACTTAAAACCTTCCATGGTTAAGTAAGGAGGAGGTAGCTTATCGAAACACCCCCAACACTATGAAGGAAATTGAAACTGTAATCAAACATCTGCCTAAAAATAAAAGCCCAGCACAGATGGATTTACTAAAGATTTCTTTCAAACCTTTCAAGAGGAGCTACTCCCAATCCTAGCCAGGCTCCTCCATGAAATTGAGAAAATGGGAAAATTGCAGACAGCTTTTATGAAGCCAACATCACCTTGATACTAAACCAGACAGAGATGCTGCCAAAAAAGAAAATTACAGACCAATATTTCTGATGAATGCAGATGCAAAGATCTTCAATAAAATCCTGGCAAATAGGATCCAATGCATCATCAAGAAGATCATATACTATGACCAAGTAGGTTTCATCCAAGGAATGCAAGGATTGTTTAACAACTGTAAATCTATCAACATAATACAAATCATCAACAACAAGAAAAATAAAAATCACATGGTCATATCAATAGATGTAGAGAAAGCATTTGATAAGGTCCAACACCCATTCTTGATCAAAGCTGTCAGCAAGATGGGAATGAAAGGAACCTTTCTCAATCTAGTTAAAGCTATCTACCACAAGCCAGTAGCAAATATTATCCTCAATGGAGAAAAACTAAAAGCCGTTCCTCTAAATTCTGGTACAAGACAAGGCTGTCCACTCTCACCACTGCTCTTCAACATAGTACTGGAAGTAATTGCTATAGCGATCAGGTAAGAAAAAGATATCAAGTGAATCCAGATAGTAAAGGAAGAAGTCAAGCCCTCACTGTTTGCAGATGACATGATACTCACACATCTATGGGTTTTAAGAAAAATAAAAGTCATTTATGCAACAGTCCTGACAATGAGAGGAGGGCTGGAACTTCCAGCTCACTTCAAGAAGCTCACCACAAAGAGTGGTGAATGCAGTTATAGAAATAACTACACTGAGAATTACCATGACCATATGAATGAATGAGGGAACTGGAAAGCCTGTCTAGATTACAGGTGGGGGTGTGGTGGGATGGAGGGAGATTTGGGACATTAGTGGTGGGGATGTTGCACTGGTGAAGAAGGGTGTTCTTTACATGACTGAAACTTAATCACAATCATATTTGTAATCAAGATGCTTAAATAAAGATATTACAAATAAAAAAAGAAAAGAAGATATATATATATATATATATATATATATATATATATATATATATATATATAGAAAGACTCCACCAAAAAGCTTCTAGAAACAATAGATTCATATAGCAAGGTGGCAGGCTACAAAATTAACACACAGAAATCAATGGCTTTTTTTATACACCAATAGAGAAGATATGGATGTTAAGAAGGCAATCCCATTCACATTAGTGCCACAGAAACTCAAATATCTTGGAGTCAACTTGACCAAAGACATGAAGGACCTATGCAAAGAAAACTACAAAGCCCTGCTCCAAGAAATAAGAGAAGACACACGGAAATGGAAACACATACCCTGCTCATGGATTGGCAGGATTAACATAATTAAAATGGCAATACTCTCCAAAGCATTAAACATATTTAATGCAATCCCACTAAAGACACCCATGACTAATTCAAAGAAGTGGATGAAACACTTATGAAGTTCATCTGGAACAATAAACACCCTTGAATAGCTAAAGCACTCCTAGGGAAATGGAATATGGGAGACATTACTTTCCCCAACTTTAAACTGTACTACAAAGCAATAGTTATGAAAACAGCATGGTATTGAAATAATGACATACCCTCAGATTAGTGGAATATTCCCCAAACATAGAAGCACCTAATTTTTGACAAAGGAGTAAGAAGTCCTAAGTGGAGCATGGAAAACCTCTTCAACAAATGGTGCTGGCATAACTAGTTAGCTACTTGAAAAAAAGCGAACATAGAGCCCCAGTTAACATCATGTACGAAAGTAAAATCCAAATGTATTAAAGACCTTGATATCAGACCTGATACCATAAGGTATATAGAACAACACGTAGGTAAAACGCTCCATGACATTGAGACTAAAGGCGTCTTCAGGGAGGAAACTTCACTTTCCAAACAAATGGAAGCAGAGATCAACAGATGGGAATACATTAAACTGAGAAGCTTCTGCACTCAAAAGAAATATTGCCTAGAATACAAGAGCCACCCACCGTGTGGGAGAAACTGTTCACCCAATAACCATCAGATAAGGGACTAATATCCAAAATATACAGAGCACTGAAGGAATTTTACAAGAAAAAAACATCTAACCCCTAAAAAAATGGGGAGAAGAAATGAACAGACACTTTGATAAAAAAGAAATACAAATAGTCAAATGGCACATGAAAAAATGCTCCTCATCACTAATCATCAGGGAGATGCAAATTAAAACAACATTGAGATGACATCTCACACCACAGATTGGCACACATCACAACGAATGAGAACAATCAGTGCTGGCAGGGATGTGGAGAGAAAGGAACTCTTATCCACTGCTGGTGGGAATGCCGTCTAGTCCAACCTCTATGGAAAGCGATATGGAGATTCCTCCAAAAATTGGAAATTGAGCTTCCATTCCACCCAGCTATTCCACTCCTAGGGATATACCCTCGGAACACATGAATACAATACAAAAAATCCCATCCTCACACCTATATTTATTGCAGCACTATTCACAATAGCCAGGCTCTGGAAACAACCAAGATGCACTTCAACAGATGAATGGCTAAAGTAACTGTGGTACATATACACAATGGATATTATGCAGCCTTCAGGAGAGATGAAGTCATGAAATTTTATTATACATGGATGTATATGGAATTTATCATGCTGATTAAAATAAGTCAGAGGGAGAGAGATAGACGCAGAATAGTCTCATTCATCTATGGGTTTTAAGAAAAATAACAGTCACTTTTGCAACAATCCTCAGAGACAATGAGAGGAGGGCCAGCTCACTTCAAGAAGCTCACCACAAAGAGTGGTGAGTGCAGTTATAGAAATAACTACACTGAGAACTACCATAACCATGTGAATAAATGAAGGAACTGGAAAGCCTGTCTAGAGTACAGGTGGGGGTGGGGCTGGATGGAGGGAGATTTGGGACATTGGTGGTGGAAATGTTGCACTGGTGAAGCGGGGTGTTCTTTACATGACTGAAACCTAATCACAATCATATTTTTAATCAAGATATTTAAATAACGATATTAATAAAAAAGAATATTCAAAAACTATTCTCTAAAATATCACTTTACTTTTTTCTTTCACCATTTCTGAGTTAATTACCACAAATACCTTTAATTATATCAACCTTGACCCTCAGGTGGTTTATGTTAAACAAACAAACAACAACAAAAAATATCAGAAAATGCAGCAGAGAAAAAAAGCGTGGCTGACTCAGTAATATCCAAGAAACTGATTAACAACCCCTGGCCTACATGCTTCTTTTTCTGTGACTGTCTGATTTTTTGTGTGAAACTGTAAACTAAGACATCACATATTGCCTTAATTTTCTTTTATTTTTAAATTTCTATGACAATATCATAAAAATTATTTTAATAAAACACACACTGAAAATATATGTGGCCTAATCAAAATAAGCAGATGGAAACAAAAAGCATGAGCCTACTTAATTTGAGAAATTATTTTAAGAAATATATTCTAATTACAACAACTGGCAGTGCTCAGAAATTACTCTTGGCAGGCTCTGGGGACCACATGGGATAAAAGGGGATCAAGCTAGTATTAGCCCTGTGCAAGGCAAATGCTTTACCTGTTGATCTGGGCCCTTAGAAAATATAGTTTAACAATAAAAATTGATTGATTCTAAGTATCTAAATAAGCAAATTGTTAGTCAATGCACTTATTTGTGAAGAATCATTCATTTAGTAAGAAAAGTTAAAAATAGTAATGGGAAGTAGAAAAAGTAAAGTTCCAATTTCTTGTTATATAGTATATATTATATTGAATTTAAAATATACTCTAACTTCACATATGATCCCAAAAGTAATCTTTGATACCAAAACCAAAAGTAAGCCTCATGTCACCTAAAAACAAACAAAAATTTTAATGGTACAAAAATTTAAAAGATAATGTTCAAAGAGATGTATAATATGTAAGGCACTTGCCTTCAGGATGGGGACTTAGATTCAAGATTTGGCAACACCCACATTTCCATGAACACAGCCAGGAATCACTCCTATAATATTCCTCGAAAACACTAGGAATATTCCTGACTACTGACTGTTGTGGCTGGAATACTCCACTCCTGAAATATATTCCTCTCCTGGAATATTCCTGGCTTTGTTCTGGAATATTCCTGACTACTGACTTTTGTGGCCCAAACTGTCCATCTCCAATAAAAGGGCAACCTATAGTATTGTTTTTTAAAACTAAAATAAATATACATCTATCCCACACCCTGATGGCAATATATTATATCTTAGGAGGAAGCTCACTGAGCGACTCTCAGGGGTTATTCCTGGCTCTGTGCTCCACAATTACTCCTGGTCATGCTCAACAACTATATGGAATGCCATATATAATCAAACCCAGGTCAGCTGCAAGGAAAGTCCTCTACCCACTCTGATATCTCTTCATCCACATATCTTTCTAAAATCATATTTAAAAATATTTTCTAAAATTACTTTTAAATTCTAAAATAATGTTTCTAAATAGTTTTATCTCCTTTACAGCCTTCCATTCCTTTTTCTCTCTGCCCATCTACTATTTCCTCTGGTTTTGCTGTTTCAAAAACTACAGCTGATGTAAATGTTTTAGCTTTTCATTAACACTTTTATCCAGACAGCTTTAAATGGTATTGTTCTATCATCATTTCCAAATCTCCAAATCTCTAGTGTTTTAGAACTGCAAAGCGGTAGTGCTCCTGTATTTATGGTTTAAATCCTTGAAAAAAAAAAGCAATGTTACTAGTTTATCTTGGACTAGATCTCTGCCCAGATATCTGTGCTCCAATCATTTATAGTCTAATGCAAATATAGATCATTTGGATGATAGCTTCAGGAAAAGTAGAGGTGATATTTCCAAAGATAGGGTATAACATTTGAGGGATGTTATTAAAGCAAGTCTCGTAAGAAATTGATAAATGCAGACCTAGATAAAGATTTGTGCAGCATTACACAGATAGCATGATTATTAGATGTTATTATCAGCTTTGGCTTCATAAGTGTATGGCTATGTCACTCACTATGCAGGATTCTGACAACAGAAATATTAGTATTTATGTTGCCATGTTGAAATTCTTGATAATGTTTAGCAATGGATTTTTATTCCTATTTCATATTTAAATATGAACACCTATAGTTGGGTCTGATAAATTTATTGAAGATAAGGTACTTATGATCCTCTATTGAATAAATCTAATATGCTTAGAACCCCCTTTTGTTTTTGTTTTTTGTTTTTTTTTGAGATGTTAAAATTTGCTTTCTCTTTTTTTTTTTTATTTAACACCACCAGTGCAACATTCCCATCACCAATGTCCCAAGTCTCCCTCCTCCCCACCCGACTCCCGCCTGTACTCTAAACAGGTTCTCAATTTCCCTCATACATTCTCATTATTAGGACAGTTCAAAATGTAGTTATTTATCCAACTAAACTCATCACTCTTTGTGATGAGCTTCCTGAGGTGAGCTGGAACTTCCAGCTCTTTTCTCTTTTGTGTCTGAAAGTTATTATTGCAAGAATGTCTTTCATTTTTCTTAAAACCCATAAATGTGTGAGACCATTCTGCGTTTTTCTCTCTCTCTCTCTGACTTATTTCACTCAGCATAATAGATTCCATGTACATCCATGTATAGGAAAATTTCATGACTTCATCTCTCCTGACAGCTGCATAATATTCCATTGTGTATATGTACCACAGTTTCTTTAGCCATTCGTCTGTTGAAGGGCATCTTGGTTGTTTCCAGAGTCTTGCTATGGTAAATAGTGCTGCAATGAATATAGGTGTAAGGAAGGGGTTTTTGTATTGTATTTTTGTGTTCCTAGGGTATATTCCTAGGAGTGGTATAGCTGGATCGTATGGGAGCTCGATTTCCAGTTTTTGGAGGAATCTCTATATCGCTTTCCATAAAGGTTGAACTAGACGGCATTCCCACCAGCAGTGGATAAGAGTTCCTTTCTCCCCACATCCCCGCCAACACTGTTTATTCTCATTCTTTGTGATGTGTGCCATTCTCTGTGGTGTGAGGTGGTATCTCATCGTTGTTTTGATTTGCATCTCCCTGATGATTAGTGATGTGGAGCACTTTTTCATGTGTCTTTTGGCCATCTGTATTTCTTCTTTGTCAAAGTGTCTGTTCATTTCTTCTCCCCATTTTTTGATGGGATTAGATGTTTTTTTCTTGTAAATTTCTGTCAGTGCCTTGTATATTTTGGAGATTAGCCCCTTATCTGATGGATATTGGGTGAATAGTTTCTCCCACTCAGTGGGTGGCTCTTGTATCTTGGGCACTATTTCCTTTGAGGTGCAGAAGCTTCTCAGCTTAATATATTCCCATTTGTTAATTTCTGCTTTCACTTGCTTGGAGAGTGCAGTTTCTTCCTTGAAGATGCCTTTAGCCTCAATGTCCTGGAGTGTTTTACCTACGTATTGTTCTATATATCTTATGGTTTTGGGGCTGATATCGAGGTCTTTAATCCATTTGGATTTTACCTTCGTACATGATGTTAGCTGGGGGTCTAAGTTCAATTTTTTGCAAGTGGCTACCCAGTTTTGCCAACACCACTTGTTGAAGAGGCTTTCTTTGTTCCATTTAGGATTTTTTGCTCCTTTATCAAAAATTAGATGATTGTATGTCTGGGGAACATTCTCTGAGTATTCAAGCTTATTCCACTGATCTGAGGGCCTGTCTTTATTCCAATACCATGCTGTTTTGATAACTATTGCTTTGTAGTAAAGTTTAAAGTTGGGGAAAGTAATTCCTCCCATATTTTTTTTCCCAATGATTGCTTTAGCTATTCGAGGGTGTTTATTGTTCCAAATAAATTTCAAAAGTACCTGGTCCACTTCTTTGAAGAATGTCATGGGTATCTTTAGGGGGATCGCATTAAATCTGTACAGTGCTTTGGGGAGTATTGCCATTTTAATGATGTTAATCCTGCCAATCCATGAGCAGGGTATATGCTTCCATTTCCGCGTGTCCTCTCTTATTTCTTGGAGCAGAGTTTTATAGTTTTCCTTGTATAGGTCCTTCACATTTTTAGTCAAGTTGATTCCAAGATATTTGAGTTTGTGTGACACTATAGTGAATGGAGTTGTTTTCTTAATGTCCATTTCTTCCTTATTAGTATTGGTGTATAGAAAGGCCATTGATTTTTGTGTGTTAATTTTGTAGCCTGCCACCTTGCTATATGAGTCTATTGTTTCTAGAAGCTTTTTGATAGAGTCTTTGGGGTTTTCTAAGTAGAGTATCATGTCATCTGCAAACAGTGAGAGCTTGACTTCTTCCTTTCCTATCTGGATTCCCTTGATATCCTTTTCTTGCCTAATCGCTATAGCGAGTACTTCCAGTGCTATGTTGAATAGGAGTGGTGAGAGAGGACAGCCTTGTCTTGTGCCAGAATTTAGAGGAAAGGCTTTCAGTTTTTCTCCATTGAGGACAATATTTGCCTCTGGTTTGTAGTAGATGGCCTTAACTATATTGAGAAAGGTTCCTTCCATTCCCATCTTGCTGAGAGTTTTGATCAAGAATGGGTGTTGGACCTTGTCAAATGCTTTCTCTGCGTCGATTGATATGATCATGTGATTTTTATTTTTCTTGCTATTGATGTTGTGTATTATGTTGATAGATTTACGGATGTTAAACCAGCCTTGCATTCCTGGAATGAAACCTACTTGATCGTAGTGGATGATCTTCTTAATGAGGCATTGAATCCTATTTGCCAGGATTTTGTTGAAGATCTTTGCATCTGCATTCATCAGCGATATTGGTCTGTAATTTTCTTTTTTCGTAGCATCTCTGTCTGGTTTAGGTATCAAGGTAATGTTGGCTTCATAAAAGCTATTTGGAAGTTTTCCTGTTTTTTCAATTTCATGAAAGAGTCTTGCCAGGATTGGTTAGAACCCCCTTTTGGTTTCTTTCAGGACCATTGCACTAAAGAAGAAAGTACTCACTGACATTCTAGAACAATCATCCAATACTTTGCTAATATGCTTAATATAATGAAGTATCACCATTTACCTTACCTTAAATTAAAATCCAATCATATTTGATCTAGATCAATTTAGATGGGATTTTAATTACAAGTAGGTAATGAAGAAGACATAATAAAATTTTCAGAGTCCAGGTAAAAGTAATTTAACTTTAAGTTTTATACTATTCCTGAAACCCTCTAGAGGATGGCAAATCACCAAGGAGATGTAAGAGAAATTTTCATTTATACACATTTTGTCATTCTATTTCAATCTCCTCTGACCTTACTTTCCAGCCAAAGTAATGCAGCACAGCTACATACACTTGTGTAGCTTCAGGAAATTTCCCTAAAATTCTGACTGTCTGATCTTATATAAAATGTTTAAGATAGTAGAAACTAACCAGAAAAACAATGGTGGCAGGGATAACTGTAGATGATCCATTGAGTACAAAACATAAAGTTAAACATTCAATAATTCTTTACATTTATTATATTGTTTGCCAGAATGTTTACAATAATTGTTGTTCATTTTATCCTTCTATTGGTCTACTTGCTAGAAACATCTAAAGAGAACACTTCTTGTTTTATATATATTAATAAAGTTAAATACAGTGACTAGTACAGAGGAAAAAAAAACAGATTTTATTTCCTAGTACATAAATATGTGGAGCAAGAGAGATAGTACAGGGTATAAAGCACTTGCCTTGATATCTCTAGTTCAGTGACTGTAGTTTAATCTCCAGCACTAAATAAGTTTATTTTATATGAGTAGCAATGGTCCCTGAGCAAAGACCAAAAATAAACCCTGATCACTGTTGGGTATTCTCACTCATCACCCCCAAAGGGAAAAACTAAAAAGGGCAGACAGAGAATTTTAAAAAAATTATAATAAACATGAAACAAAAACATTCCCCAAAGTATTAAAATCTAAAAGAAAATATTTTCTTAATATTTCACTATAGTTATAGCAGAGTCTTAAATTTAATATTTTGTAAAAACATTTTGTGGGTGGACATACCCGTTTTACTCCTCTTACTCCTGGTTCCACGCTCAGAGATCAATCCAGGCTGTACTCAGAGATAAAATATTAGTTCTCAGTGGGACCATATGTAATGTCTGGAATCAAACCCAAGTTGGCCATATGCACGGCAAGAAACTTATCTTTGTATTATCTTTCAGGCCCATATTAAAAAGAAACAAACTCTCTTGCTTAAAATATTTTAAATGGTAAATATATGAGAGACTGCCCATGTTTTATCAGAGTTACTGTAAATTTCCTTTTTCTATTTTACCTTGTTCTGAATATGTTTGAATGTCAGAGACTAGGAGGCAAAAATTTATATAATTAATATTCTTTGAGTAAAACAAAAGTTGAAATGGAATAAAAGCAGATGCTAAAAAGTTATAAAACTTGAAGACTTTACATGCTATTTCTTGTGGAAATCTTTCTTCATACTTCTAGGAATCTCTTAACAAATATAAAAATATTTAGGAGGATTTCACATATACACATACTGGAATACTCAACTACAGGTTTTCCACCAGTATTCTAGTATACATTCATGAATATTCAAGTACAAACAAATCTATAATATTCAATGACCACACTGAGAGCCACTAACCAAATGTGACTATTTAAATTTAATTAAAATATAAAACACAATCCCTCAGTGTCACCAGCCCTGCTCCAAGTGCTGAAAGCCCACATTTAAATTTAATTACATTTGACTTAAGTTTCAATGAATTAAAATTAAACATTAGTTCCTGTGTTATATTAGCCACATTTCAAGTGCATAATAGCCACATGAGGCCACTAGCTACAACCCTGAACTCTGCACGTACAAAATGTACCATAATTTGCAAAATGCACTATTGGTCAGGAGTGCCAACATTTAATAGAAAAACTGAGGATGGTTTTTAAAAACTGATCCCAATCTTGGTTCCTTAAATATGTAAACTTTCCTTCAAAATAAACATGAAAAACTGTAGAAACTGATAAATTTCTGTGTGTACAGATTCTGAATCTAAGTTCCAGATTCTCTCGTAAGTAGATAGCAATATTTAATAAATTAATGATATTTGTTTTCTTCTGTAAGGTGGGAATAGTAACCATCATTGATCAGAGATGTTTCATAAATTAGAAATACAATACCTTATTTAGTAGTACTTTTAAATTAATTTAGAAAATGTTATAACTTCAGTGACAAGAGGAGACTTAATACTATATATTTAAATAATTGTAACTATAAGTATAGTATAATCTGTATTATTTATTTTATTATATAGATTATATCTGTATCATTAATCTTTATTATTTCTCCACTTTCCCCTGTTTATATTGAAAATAATTTTATACATCTATTATCTTTATATTAATATTTAATAAAATAATGTATAGTACACAAAAATCATTTAATAAATATTTGTTGAAATGAGTAAGTGTTCATAGCTACATATCAAGGTAAACTCAGAACAAAGAAATATCCCAGGATTCCTAGGAAATGGACACAGAGATATGAAAGTAAAGTATGGTTCAACTTTTTTGTTCTGTGACCTTGAACAATGATCTAACCTTCTTGTCCTTTTCTCCTCTGTGAAATAAAGAACTAAAATAACATGATCCATAAACTCTCCTGCAGCCTATTCTCTGGCTCACAGTTTTAAAGTGTCCTCTATATATTAGAACAGATCTCATAAGACAAAGAACAATAAAAGACTCCAACATATAAAAAATCATTTCTTAGGTACTTCAGAGGTTAAGTGATGACAATGACACAAAATGTATCAATGTTATTATTTTGTTTTCTTTGAAGAAGAAATAACAATGGTTATATTCATTGATAAGCAAGAATGTTCTAAAAATTAATTTAAAACTTTAAAATAAAAGTTTTCCATTTTCTTTTTTTTGCTTAGCTGTTGATTGTTTTCAGTTTTACAATAAAACTAATAAAATGTATAGAATTTCTTATATATTCTTCTTATCTGATCCTATTAGCTATCCATTATTAGCATGCTAAAGTACCAGAATGGCAGCTTTTTGTTTAGACAATTATGATTTGTATTAAAATTGCACCATTCACCTTAAATTTAGAGATCCTTGTTAAAAGAAAAATTTAAACAAAATTTTACATAGATTTAATAATGAAAATAAAAAAATACCAGATTTGACTAACTCCAAGTTAATCAACTAGATTATAGCTTAATCATTTTTAGTATCTGAGAGCTGAAAGCCTCAAGGTGTTAATTTAAATAAGTTCTAATGGCTGGAGGCTGGGATAAAAGTATAACATGTAGGTTGGTTATCTTTCATGTAGTCAACCAGTTTTGAAATTCTGAGCAAAGTGTACTTGTTATTTGGTTACCTAAAGTGTTAGAGGCAAAACCATAAGGTGCATAGAAGAAAACATCAGCAGAACACTCCATGTCCTAATACCAAAGGAATCTTCATGGATGAAATATAACTTTCTAAGTATGTGGAAGAAAAGATAAACAAATAAGACCATATTTAACTAAGAAGCATCTACAGTGATTAGGATACAAAGACTGCCGATGGAATGGAAATTATTCATCAATAGCCATCTGATAAGGGTTAAATTCTAAGATGTATAAGGCACTGATAGAGCTTAGTAAGAATAAAGAAAGTCTGACCCCATCCAATAAATGAGAAAAAAAGATGAACAGAAACCTCCTCAAAAAATAAAAAAAAATACAGATGGTTAAAAGTCACATAAAAAATAAACAATGAGATATTATCTCACATTACAGAGACTGGCACTTATCACAAAGAATATAAACAACCGTTGCTGACATGGATGTGGTGAAAAAAGAGCTTTTATTCATTGCTGGTGGGATGTCAACCGGTCCAGTCTTTTTAGAAAACAATATGGAAATTTTCAAAAACTAGAAATTGAGCTTCCATATAACCAGCAATCCCGCTTCTAGAAATATACCATTAAATAATGCAGAAAAGCCCTCTGCACTCCTGTGTTCATTCTAGCAATTTTTAACAGTAGCTAGAATCTAGAGACAACCCAGTATGTGAGAACAGATTACTAGATAAACTGTGGTTCATCACACAATGAAATACTACCAGCTGGTAGGAAAAATAAAATCATGAAATCTGTTTATATATATATATATATATATATATATATATATATATATATATATATATATATATATATGGATATGGAGAGTAGTATGAGGAGCAAAATGAGTCAGATGGAGAGAGATAGACATAGAATGATACACTCAATTATGGGGTCTAAAAATGGTAGTAGGATTATACATTCAGAGACAATAGAGATAAGGGCCAGAAGGACTTTTTTATGGTATTAAGCTTGCAAGCAGGAGGAAAGCAGAATTAAAGCAGAGAAAGGACCAGATACAGGGGTCCTCAAACTTTTTAAACAGGGGGCCAGTTCACTGTCCCTCAGACCATTGGATGATCTGACTATAGTAAAAACAAAACTTATGAACAAATTATTATGCACACTGCATATATCTTATTTTGCAATGAAGAAACAAAACAGATACAAATACAGTATGTCGCCCACAGGCCATAGTTTGAGGACCACTGGACCAGAAAGACAATGATAGTTGGAAATGATCACTCTGGAGAAGAACTAGGTGCTGAAAGGAGATAAAGTGACAGACATGATACTTCTTCATAAACAATACTCCAAACCAGAGTAGTGCATAAAAGGAAAAAAGATGAGAGGTGTATATGCATGTGTGTGTGGGGGATGTATTGATAAAAAAAAGGGAGTGGGGAGGAAAAAAGGGGATATTAGGAGCAAGCAATGTGCGATGGGAAGGCAGTTGTATGTTGTAGGACTGACTCTCATTTATGAACATATTTGTAACCATGTGTATGATAATGACTCAAAGTATGCATTTATAAAATATATAAAGAGCTAGAGGCTGAACTATTAGTTTTTTCCTCAGAGTTGACAGGCAGGAAACAAAACAAAACTGCAGTCCTTGAATATTGAAATGGTGACCTAAGTAGCTTTCCTTCATTTCTATGACTCTTGTGGCTACCCACATTATGGATATTTGATAAATCTTGTTTCACATGTCTTGGAGCAAGGGCCCTTTACATTCTTATTATTTTCTAAATTGGAGCCTTGTATGGTAATTCCCCTAATCATTCAATCTCCACTTATTGAGGTATACTCTTTCCCTTTTTTTTCAAAGCTAATATCCTATCATTCTTTCCCCTAATAACAAGTATCTGAGGTTTTATTGAGCCCTAATACAGAATCTTGTGACCTCAAGTGATTTTCTGTTTTTGCAAATGGAATGATGAAATATTTTTGAAACCATTTCTTGAGATGAGGGTATCAGGATTCTAGGAGTATAAAGAAATGAAAGGTACACAGACAGACAAGACAACTTTTGAAAGTAGAGTCAATAAGCATATAGAATTCTTGATTAAAAAAGTAATAAAGCCATACCCATTGGTACTCAAGATCTACATTTGGCAATGCCCTCCAGGGTCACTTGTGACTGTGTGAGAGTGTGGATAATCACACTGTGTTTGCCTTCATAAAAAGGAAGCACATTAATTCTAATACTATCTCTGTGGTCCTGCCACAAAGAAAATGAAACTGAAGGATAATTAAAGGCATATTAATGCTCTATTCTATTTACTTCAAGTACCAATAAAGCAACTAAATGTAAATATTAGGAGGCCTGAAACTTCTGAGAAAAAATATTTCTGGGTATTTTAGTCTTACCACATAATTTTCAAATTCCGATACAGGGAAGTAATTTAGTTAAGACTACTTAAGAAATAGAATCTTGAGCTGTATTTGGTGCTCTCTGTATTAGTATAGGCTGCCATTTTAAGATCTATAATATACTGAGTGGTGATTCTGGCTTTTTTATATAGCAAGCTAAGGAATATACTACTGTTTTATCTTTAGTGTCTGCTTATTTTTCCTGGTAGTTACATAGAGCCATATATTACAAAAATTTTCAAGTGATAATTTTAAATTATAAAAGTGTGTTAGCAACACTGATATAGAAAATGCCATTTATACTTTTCCGTCAAAAATATAAGATAATGAAGATTGTTGTTTAGAAATAGAGCTGCTTGAAGCTAGAGAGCAACAGTCAACCGAAGTTCAATCCTTGAAAACTCATAGGGTTCCCCTAACCAACAACATTAGATGTGACCCCAAAAAAAGCACAAATACAAAAAAAAACATTACTTTTTCAGGTCTTATGTAGTTTGATATCATCAAACCACAGTCAAAACAAATTGCACAGTCAAAATTTCGACAGTCAAAAAATTACTTATTGATGATCTTTGGTTTGTTTTATTTAATGGGAGTGTAACATTTTTTTTTTTGGTTTTTGAGTCACATCTGGCAGTTTACAGGGGTTACTCCTGGCTCTACACTCAGAAATCGCTCCTGGCAGGCTCAAGGGACCATATGGGATGCCGGGATTTGAACCACCATCTTTCTGCATGCAAGGCCTTACCTCCATGCTATGTCTCCAGCCCCCAATGTTTAATAATTTTTTATTTAAGCAACCTGGTTAAAATATGTTAATAATTGGGATTTAATCATAAAGTACACATGCCCATTCACTAGTTTCATGAGGATATAACCTTATTCTACTGTCACAACAAAACAAGACTTAAGGAAAAATACATGAGAAAATGATGGGGTTTCAACATTGTAATAGGACATAAATCAACTTATTTTAAAACTTGAACCACAAAATGATAGCTCTTAAATAGTATATAATACCAAGGATGAATCTATTTTGACACACAAAATCATCCAAATTTTTTAACTTGTCTTAGAGTTTAGTCTTGGTGTTATGCATTCTATGGATTTAGAACAATGTATATGTTGTATATGGTATTTTATTATTTATATGTGCATGCATAATAATGATTCCACCTTTAAAATGTCATGTGTGCGTTTTTTCAGTTCTAAGTCCTTGAAGGCATCATTTATCCATCTCTCACTGATCTCAGGCCCTGAAAACCCTGAACATTTTTATTGTGTACATAGTTTGGAAATTACCAGAATATATTGTAATGGGAATCATGTATCCCTGAAAACACTGAATATTTTTATTGCTGCATAGATTAGTTGTTACCAGAATGTATTATTAGAATAATGTAATTCACAGACTTCTTTAAAGGAAAATAATTTTTCACTTAGCACCATGCAAACAAGTTCTCTCTCTTTTTTTTTGATAGTTCACTCATTTTTAGCTCTAAAAAGTCCCACGTGGGTGCACCACACTTATCAATTCAATATCTTAAAACATAACTTGCTTCAAACTTTTAAAAATTAGAGATAAATCTACAATAATACCAGTTCAGATGTTTGCACGAACTTTGTTTTCTACAATTTGAAGAACTATGAGTCTGGTCTTTTTGTTGTTGTTGTTCGTTTGTTTTGTTTTGTTTTGTGTTATTTGGGGGGGGCACACCCAGTGGCATTCAAGGGCCACTCCTGGCTCTCTGCTCATAAATCGCTCCTGGCAGGCACGGAGGACCATATGGGATGCCCGGATTTGAACCACCATTGGTCCTGGGTCAGCCACTTGCAAGGCAAATAGTTCTGCTGAACTATTTCTCCCACCCCTGTATAACAGTCTTTTGATGCCTAAAAATTGTCTAAGAAACTGTTTCTCAATATCGGTACCATTTAACATTCTAACTAATAATGAATGAAAGTTGCTTTGCACCATTATTTGCTTTTACTGTCATCAGTGTTCTGCATTGTTTCATTATTCTAGTAGATAACATATAAGTAGTTCAGAGTTATCTGAGTCTGTATATTTCTGATTGTGTATGACATATAAACAGAAGCTCAAAAATCTATCTGACTTACTACTCCCTGTCAGAAAAAAATTAGTCATTACCCTGAGAAATCATCTGAATGAACAGAAAATATCACTCCCCAATTGTACCCAAGATTTTAAAAACTTTCTAGAGTCTTCCCAGTACTTCAAGAGCAGCACTGCCCATTTTGTTAAATGCTGAGTAGTGCATCTTTTCATATGTTTTTCAATTTAAATATTTGGTAAAGTGGCTAGTGAGGTCAGTGACACATTTTTAATCAAGCTATTTTCCTATTTGACCTCATTTTTCCCCTATTTTTTCTCCTTAATTCTTGTTAAATTAATGCTCTTTTAATCATTCACATCCAGGAACATTGACTGGGCCTTTATAGAAATGTCATTGTACACAAATTCTTTTTCCTGCATATTATAAATCTGCTGCCCAGAATTAAAGTCAAATCATATTATAATGTGAAACTTATTTTCCTGTGAATTGAACTAGTCTGAGATAAATTATAACATGATACTCCTCATAAACTAAGACAAATGAAGTAATTTAGTTCAGGAGTAAAAATTGCAAAGTTATGCAATATACTTTAACTTGGAGAGATAATTCAAAGGACTGTACTGAATGCACTACATGTACAGAGCCCAAAGTTAGATACCACTACATGATGTGATACTGGAGGTCCCCAGCAGCACTTGACTAGAACAACATTTCCATATGGCATAGATATCTGAGAACTGGAATAGCCCCTAAGAAAACAATGCATTTGCCAGGATTGCCACCAGCCCCAGACCAAAATAAAGCAAACCAATACAATAGGAGTTTTTATCATTATTATAAATCAGGATTTTTTTAATGTTAGGTTTTTAGATTACCACAACATACTTCTCACATATATCTTGTTTTACTTCATGGGTCTTGACTCAATAGTTTCACGTAGTTTCTTAAGGTTGAGAATGCTAAAATAGTCTGCTTTGTGAAGGAGATTTTGATAGAGCCTAAGGTGATAGGCTGTCTTCCAGGAAAACTAACTAGGTAGTTAGAAAGTCAGATTTTTAGTTCAATGGTCCCACCTGCTTAGCTCTTATTTCTAAGTCTGAACAGAAGAGAAGGGCTGCAGACTGAATTCAATGGACATAGTTTATGGATTGATCATTATTACAATGCAATGAATTCTCCATTAAATCGTAACTAACAGGGCCGGAGAGATAGCACAGTGGTAGGGTATTTGCATCCATCTGTCCCAGAACTGACAGTGGTTCGAATCCCATATAATCCCCCCTCAGCCAGACAGAAGCAATTTTAGAGCACAGAGCCAGGAGTAACCCCTAAGCACTGGAGGATGTAACCTAAAAACAAACAAAAAACAAAACTAACAAACAAAAACAAAAACACACAAAAAGATGCAGTTTGAAAAGTTTCCAGCCTAGTGAATAAGTATAAGGGCTTGTAAAAAGTCATGTAAGCTCCAGATAGTTTCCTATGTCTATTTTCTTGAGTTCACTGCTATCTAGTTAGAATATATATATTTTTAATTTCTTAAAAGTACTAGAAAAGTTAAAGTAGGAGTTCTAGAAATCCCAGTAGAAACCCACCGGACCCTTTTTTGGTCATTAAGGTCACTAAGTACCCCTTTGGCAATCTACTTTTTTTTAAGGAAAAATCAGAAAGTATCCCACAATTTCACCTGCAATTACTATTGCTCCCTTATATTTCCAGCATCCACTTGGGACTATATTATCCACTTTGTGAACACTAAATTTTTTTTAAAAAAATCATGTCTAATACTATTTTTTCTTTGTCTTTGATCCTCTGCCTGAAATTGAGAGCTGATGTTCCTGCCTAGGACTTTAAAATGTTGGACTTAGAGCAGGAGCAATAGCACAGCCAGAGGGCTTTACCTTGCATGCGGCAGATCCAGGATGAACCTCAGTTAGATCCCCAGAGTCCCATATGGTACCCTGAGCCAGGAGTGATTTCTGAGCACATAGCCAGGAGTAACCCCTGAGCACACAGCATGTGGTCACAAGATTTGGTCCAAAAAGCGAATAAAAATAAGTAAACAAACAAACAAATAAATAAAATAATGAGGGACTTGATGTTTTTCTATGAGTAAAAAGTGTCAGAATGAAGTTAAATTTACAATATTCTTTTATTCACAAATTTTTGTTGGTATGGAAAAACATCCATATACATGACATAATAATTGATACAGAATGTATTTAATTTATTTTTATTTAAAAACTGTGGAATATTTATAAATGTTTTATAAAAACACTATCTAGACTTTTGTTACAAATTAGAGATAGCAAAATGTCTTTGCAGATAGTATTTTGTGGTTTTGTTTGTTTTGTGAGGAAGGAAAAGACATAAAAGTTAAATTAAAAAGTCAGCAAGGTATTAGCATTTGCAAATACACTCGAGATACAAAGGAAGAGAGCTTAAATAATTTAATAGAGACATTCTGAAATCCAAAATAATGCTTTTACTATATTGGCAACATACAAAATCAGCACATGAATAATACTCTTGAAATTTTGTACAATTGAACATGTTTTGTTTAAAATTTCTTTAAGATTCTTTAAGTTTTGAGGTCTGAGCCATAGTACAGTTTTGAGAGGATATTTACCTTGGAGAGGACATTTACCTTGTATATAGCTGTTCTGAGTTTAATTCCTGGTGTCCCATATTGTCTCCTGAAATCTGCCAAGGATTTCTGTCTGCAGAGTTAGAAATAACCCTCAATATCACCAGGTGTAGATTCCTCCAAAAGTTTGAAAATAACTCTAAATTTTATTATTATATTACTAAGTAGTATTACACTGTAATGTTCTACCCATATAGAATAATTGAATATGCACAATTAAATTAATTAGAAATCCTATGCCATGTTTTTAGTGTCATTTACCTTTTAGGCTCCGAAACTCAGCATATAATTTGAAACTTAGCATATTAATTGATTTTCTATGATGTGCTTAGAGTACACAATTTAAGTCAAAAATAATCCTTAAAATAAAGACACTTATGTGTTTCTAAGATTATTGTTAATTTTATTTAATGTATCTAAATAAAGTTATATTTATAATTTTAACATATTGCTGATATGAAAAAATATTTTACCAGGTTTCTTCTTAAATGAAATAAAACTTTAGTGAGATTAGACAATTAGCATTACTAAAAATCTTTCAAACTTCTCTATGGGCCATATCTGTTTTTATGTTCCCTCCTATAATAGTTATGAATTTTACCATGTTCTTACAAAATTAGAGTAGTCTTGACTTGCCTATCATATTTTTCTTACTAACTCAATTAAATTCAGTCAGAAATCTTAAGAGTTGCTCAACTCCAGTTGGGATAAAAAAAGTAATTTCCCCTTCCTGGAGCAGGATTTTTAGCCGGCACGGGTGGGCAGCTGGCAGGCCTCCGCATGTGCCAGCGGCCTGTTGGCCCACCCAGGGTAGGGGGGCCTGAACCTGGGTCACCCGACCCCCCTCTTTCCCATTCCTCCGGATCTCCAGGTGGGTTCCTGGAAGGAGTTGACGGGGCACCCTGGATTTCCCCCACTCCCAGGCCAGGTCTGTCCGGAGACTGGCCTAGGGTGGGGCTTAAATCCCTGTCCTTCGGGCTTGGGAGAGTCTCTCTCCCTTCCTGGAGCAGGATTTTTAGCTGGCACGGGTGGGCAGCTGGCAGGCCTCCGCATGTGTCAGCGGCCTGTTGGCCCGGCCCAGGGTAGGGGGGCCCGGACCTGGGTCACCCGACCCCCCTCTCCCCCATTCTTCCGGATCTCCAGGTGGGTTCCTGGAAGGAGTTGACGGGGCACCCTGGGTTTTCCCCACTCCCAGGCCAGGTCTGTCCGGAGTCTGGCCTAGGGTGGGGCAGAGGGGGTGGAGTTTGATCTGGTGGGTGGCAGATAGCTGCTCAGCTATACTCAGGCTGTCACTGGCAATTTCATACCAGTCTACATTTTGCAAACCGAACATATGCTCCTCCCAACCATCTGTACCCCAGATTTACCCTTCTTAACTTCAGTAACACACAGTTCTAATCTCTGACGTAAGACATACAGTAGATCTAAGAAATCCTAGAACTATTATAATGACACAAACTGAACACATATATCTTTTGTATATTTTATGGGTATTTTCTTTAACTGATATAACTCTCTATATATTCTTCTACCATGATGTTTCTATCCACTTTTCATCTTTTGTTTTCTTTGTAAGCTGTTCAGTAAGGATTGTTGTTGGAACTGTCCCTCAGTTTGATGCCTATGATTGAACTATGTCATGGGATTTGCTGGTCTTGTTCCTATTGCCTCCAGATGCACCAATAACGCTTCATGGCATTGATCCTTGTTTGCATAGACACATTAAAATGGGAAAACACCATACATACAGATAAGTTCTTATCTAGTAAATTTCAGTACAATGTTCCTTACACCCTGAACATTGATATAACGACCTGGCACAGGCCTCAGAAGAATGGGCATCCTCCATTCACGCCAGAACCAGGCAAGCTATCTACGAAACATCCAAGGTCTTATATAGCAACAGCTGGAAGCAGTCCTCTACCAGGAAAGACACTACCAAGGGCCTGACATAGACCTTCTAAAAAGAGACTTCTGTTTACACTGAGAAGACTTGACAACAACAATGACCTGCTCTACAGGACATGGTTCTCTCTAGTGCCCCTTAAGTGTGAGGTGAAGTGAGAGGATGCTCTGCACCATCCTGACTGCAATATGGGATATGCAGACTCCAGGATCTTTAATACAGAAGCATGATACCAACAACAGAGACTATGTGAGGAATGGAGGTGTATTGCCACTACAGATGATGACTTGAATTGGACAAACTAGTTTGCCTGGAGCCTAGAGTCAGTCCTGTGCCAGAAAACTTCAGGGGTAGGGTCTCCTTGTATTTAGACCATAATTTGTCTTTCCATGTCCCTTATGTTTTGGTGGGCCTATGCAAACAAATGCCACTTTAATACCATTTTTTACTATGTTCCCTTGACTCCAATCCTTAAGAAAAACAACCCACTAAAACTTTTGAGGTTAACTTAAACTAGTAAGCATGTGCATGGAACTAGAGAAATGTACTTTGCCCTCAATGTTTAAGGAGTTACATAAGTCTAATGTCTTTAGATTATATGGTGTGCTGCTAAGAAATAGTATGTACTACAACTGGGGATTTGAGGGACAAAGTAATTGTATTGTACATGGGTTCAGTTTTGTTTTTCTTAATGTTCTTTGGCTGAAAGTTCAAGACTGGGATATCATCGATGGGACTACCGAGAATTCTGTTTATGGGTGATTGGGCTTCCACTGTAACTTTACCCTGTCCTCTTTCTTTGCATCTTTGTTGTCATAATTAAAATAAAAAAAAGAAATCCAAAATCTGAAAGATCAATGAAAAAAAAAGTAATTTCCTCTTGATCTTGAAAATATAAAAAAATAATCTCTAATTTGTACTGCAGGATAAATACAAAGTCATACAATTAGTCCTGTAAAAAGAAGACAAGTCAAAAAGAAGGAAAGGTTCTGAGAACTATGACTAAAAACAGTTTTATTTGTGTGTGTGTGTGTGTGTGTGTGTGTGTGTTGCTGCTTCAATCCTATGGCTAATATATTTGCTATGGTTTGACTAGAAAAATCACTCTTTAAGCCTTCCTGGATAAATTATTTCTAGTTGAATTTCCTTAATCCAAAGCACCCCTGAATAAAATATGAGTTGCAGTCCATTTTCATATGTACTTACCTGAATGTTTAAATTTTAAAATTATACTAAAACACTGTCATTGCCATTAGAAGACTGCTGTCCTCTGTATTGTTTTTCCTTCTTTTTATTATTGAGGTAAAAGGGTTTATAGTATGGTTGATATAGCTGCTTTATGTCTACAGTGCCAATAAACTATTTATTATTTTTAATTTAGTATAAGTTATGTAGAATTTTTATTTACATTTTCAAACTGTTTTGCAAGCCAAGAAAAATTTCTTTTGAACAAATTTTGCCATTTTTGGAATAATGTAATTTTTACATTAACATAAGTATTTATAAAATTACACTGGCCCTATAGTACTAAGAAGAGAAGAGACCTTAAAATATATCCAGGGCGGATCAGCGGTGCAAGCAGTAGGGCATTTGCCTTGCACGCGCTGACTGAGGACAGACCATGGTTTGATCCCTCAGTGTAACGTATGTTCCTTCAAGCCAAGAGAGATTTCTTAGTGCGTGGCCAGGAGTAACCCCCTGAGCGTCACTGGATGTGGCCCAAAAACCAAAGAAAAAAAATTCTATAAGACTATCCCTAATGGAGACTATAAATTTACTGTTCTTTACTTGGAAACATTATTTCTGACAGATTCTTATCATTTTTAGAGGAGGAAAGTATATATATAATAGATAAACATATATATTATAATATGTAATATACATCAGATCATTATATTATATTAATTATGTTATATAGTATATATTTTCCCTTCATTATCATTCTTGTTACAATCATCGAAGACATCAGCCTTTTTTGATGCATGCATATTTGGTTTTGGTGCTCACTGGGAATCCCATACTTGACTGAAGTTTAATTGTATATAAGTTCTGGTGTAGTGCTCATTGGAGGTTGCTGTGGTACTCCTACACATATGTGCTGGTGGCTTCACGCCTTAATTTTGGCTCTCTAACATGCATTACTTCAGTGGGCTGAAAAATGCACATTCTGTTGCTGTGCAGGGGACCAAGAAGTGATTGATTAGGACAACACTCTGGGTCACAAAGATTTTTACAGAGATAGTAGTAGATGTTTATTTCTAATGGTAAGAAACAACCATGTGTATAGCACACATCAATATATTTTACACTATATTATTCCTTAAAATTTTGACCAGAAAACAATTAAAACAAGTACTTATGTGTTGGTGCTCCTTATTACAAAATAAATTAAAATGTCATACTAGAGAAGTTACAAGCAGTTACTTAGATTTTACAGTTCTGTAACAGACAAACTTTATAATATATTGTAGAATGTGAAGTTGCTGGTTTAGTAGTTAGTCATTTTTGACACTAGACATCTCCCAATATCTCTTCACAAATAAAAAGACACAAAAGTGGTGGACCTATTATAAATGTAAAATATATTTATCTGAATGTTTTGTTAGCTAAATTTATTTAAGTTTTGGCATTGATCAAAAATTAAAGTAAATATGAAGTCAAACATCAAAGATATGATGGGATACTCCACATTTTATTTATCAATAAACATATAAATTGGACTTCATTTGATCTTTTATTTTTCTGGATCATATAAAAGGTACCTTGTAAAGAATACAGTAGTTTTTCATTAATTCGATAAGGTAATTTTTGTTTATACATATATGCTTAAATATTATGAAAAATTTATTTTTAACATATGAAAATTTGACACAAAATCAGATTTTCATTTTAATGTAAATATCAGCTTCAATTAAAGGTCTTATAGTTAACTTAAATTACCCAAACAAAAATGATTTTTTCACATCATAAAATTTCACATCATAAAATCAAAAATGATTCTTTCACATCATAAAATACTTCAAGGGAATTTTAACTTATATCTTATATATTTAAATTTACCCTTATAATGCATGAGGTCATTGTACAAAAAGCCAACTTAAAGTTATTTATATAACATCTTCTTTTTTGGATTTTGGGTCACATTCACTGTACTAAGGCATTACTCCTGGTTCTGGTACTCAGGAATTATTTGAGGAATCATACGGAATGATAGAAATCAAAACCAAGTTGACCACATACAAGGCAAACTCCCTACAATTCACTGTACTACTACTGTTTTTGGCCATTCATGTAACAAATACTACTGTATCAGTACTTAGATATCAAGAATGTGTCAAAAAGACATGATTCTTTTAAAATTATTTTTATTTTAGAAACCATAATTTATAATTTGACAATACTGTCAATTATAGTGTTCATGCATACACCATTCCAACCCCACATTTTTCACCAATGTGCCTTTTTTTTTAAATCACTATCTCAAGGCTCCCTCACATTGGATTCCCCCTCACTAGAACTATACCAAGACATTCTTCTCTATATAGCATTTTCTATATACTCAGTTCTTAGGTTCTCTTGTTCTTAACTTTCTGTTATTCCCATGCTATGCTTCCTTATTTAGCATATATACAATACATAATTATTAAAGGCATTATAAAAACTTAATTATGTATTTTCTTTCTGGCTGACTTTATTCAACATTTACTTTTGAGTTCCGTCCAAGTAAAGGCAAATTATATGATTTTCATTAAGAATTTATTTTTATATGGTTTATAGGTTGACAATCTATATAGGTAATATTGGAGAACAATATATAATTTGGAAATTATGTTTATAATAAGTAATAAAAATTTCATTTATTTTACTTTTTTTTGTTTTGAGTCATACCTGGTAGTGCTCAGGGTTTATGCTTCATTCTGCTTTCAGGGATTACTCCTGGTGAGTTTGGGGGACCATATGATGTCAGGGTTCAAACATAAATTTCTGCTTTAAGGGCAAGTGTACTACCCACTGTGTTATATAGCTCTTGTCCCAAGCATTGCAAAATTTAATGAAGTTATTATTAGAAATATACAAATTTAAACTAACAACAGTAACTTTTTTTGAAAATGAAAAACATCACAAGCCTAGTTTTACCTCTTTTCAATCCATTACAAGTGCTCAGCATAACTTCTGATACTATTAATAATTACTATTCATATTCTTAGCTTTTGCAAATCCATTAATTAACTTTGATATACCTTGCTTTATCTTTTTATTCTTGTTAAACAAGTAAACAAAAATGTTTTAAGTTTCCTCCATTTTCTTATGGCTATCCTCCACATATCATTAAGGCTCAAAATAAGGGCTTTCTTTTCTTTACTTTATGCATAATTCTGTGAAATTATCACTTTTCTTCTGGATGAATTCACACATTCTACACCTCTTCCATGTGCAAGTGTCTTTCTCTCTCAATTAATCAGCACTTCTGTAAGAGTATTAATTTTGTTTCCTAAACTGCCTTTAAGAACAAAAGTATTCTAAATAATATTTTGTTTCATAGTCCAAGTAATTTAAAATAAGTAATAGATCCATACTTTCATTAATGTTATATTTCACAAAATCAAATACAATTGTAATAATATCTAATAAAAATTGACTATAACTATAAAAGATATCACATTATTGGTATTATCCTACCAATGTTGGAGTAATTTTATTTACTGTATCATAGTATAGCTTGTCTAAAAGTAGAATTTCAAAATCTCTCTTTGAATTGAGGGATTCTAAGATATGCCATGCATTCATGGCTTGCAAAATATATTCCTTTAATTTAATTTTCAAAGTTTATCTGTAACAAGTATAAATATAAGCATTGGTGCCTATATGTTCTATCCTTTGTCTCAATTTGGTACCAATAAGTGATCTTTAATGGTTTCTCTTTATAATGATTGTTTATGGAATACAGTGTAAAAATTACAAATCTACATTTTAAATGTTTTTGCTTCTACTAACAAAAATTAATCAAAATATGTTCATTTTAGTCTAAATTTTTATATTAAATATTTTATTTTATACCTATCTATGTATATAGTTCTGATTTTAGCAATCACAACATAGATAAAATAATTAGAATTTAACATTCATCCATCAATTAGATGCTTTTTACAATGAGATAATAACAGCTCTTTAATCTAGTTTCCAGAGAACACAGAAGAAAAATGATACAGAATTTAACTATAACAATAATGCTCTGAGTTAACAAAACTTCTCTTTCTACCCTCCCATGTCCTGCTTTTTTCTAAGCTTTTATTCTCATTATCTTAACCTATTTGTCTATATGCTGTTTGATCTAAATTAGTAAAATTCATCTTGTATTTTTGAATTAATAGAAGTATATGCAAAAAAGCCTTGCTTCCAATAAATATAAATGAATTTTAAAAATTTCTAGTCTCTGGGTTGATAAATAATTATAATTGATTTCATAGCTATGTAATTCATTATAAATTTACCCTGACCACTTTTCTGTATTCAATAAGTCTGTCAGATTCAATTACAAATGTATCTTTTTTCCAATGAGAAAAAAGTGTCAGGCATGTTTATAGAAAACATATTTTAATTATAGTGTACTACTAAAGTGATAGTTATAAATTTTCTATTATTCACTTGCTTTGAATATTTATCTTCTGTGTTCTGTACTTATTATGTTCTTTTAGTATATTGTAGAATTATCTTCCTTCTTACCTATATTTATATATCAGTTTTGTATTACTTGAAAATAAATGTTAAAAGGCAGAAATAATATCTCACCACTTTGTGTATATGGTGCTTAGACATAGTAGTCATGGAAAAATATTACTGAATGCACGAATAAAAATTGAGCAGAAAGGTATTTTTCTAAGACTTTCAATAGTCTTATCATGCTTACCATATTCACCCTTGGATAGGAAATATATTGGCATGTGACTTAAAATTTTTAAGTGTTACAGTGGCATCTTATTCTTGAGCTATCCTGTAACTCATGGTGCTAGTTTCTAAAAACACCAAGTGCTTAAGAGGCCAAAGGTATTTTATATTGTGTAAGGTATCTGTCGTACATCCTACTAAGTGGGAGAAAATTACAGTACCCATTTGATTCTCAGAGCAAACTGATAGGAGTGATGCCAGAACACAAAATGATAGTGAGGTGAGGAAAGTAGTGGATAGGGGAGGAAGAGAGAAAGAGAAGTAGAAAGAATGAAAGAATGATTTAATGAGAGGGATAATGATAGAAAGAAAAAAGATAAAAAGTAAAGAATGATAGAAAGAAGACAGAAAGAGAAAAGCAAGAAGAAAGAAGAGAAAAAGAAAAGAAGAAAGAATAGTTAATAAGCACATATTAAATATATAATGCTGTTGCAGGAATATCTGTCTTTTCATATTTTCACAAATAAATAGTGTTTAATGTCATAAAAAAACAACAGCTGACTGAACTCAATATATCTGACCATATGTCACTTTTCCGTTATATAAAACAGTTTGAATGTCTCCTATATATGCCAGATTATTCTACTTTTGGAAAAGACAGAAAGGATGAAGCAATAATTTTTGTTCTTAAGAAACTTATATTTAGGAAGGAAAAATAGGAGTGTTAATAATATGAGAAAATATAAAGGAAATGCTCAAAGAGAGTTGGAAGATTTTTCCACGTAATGCCATTTTATTTGTTTCAATCACATAAAGAAAATATACAGTTTTAAAGACAAAAAATTGCGGGCTGAAAAATAGTTCAGTGGTGAGGTGTTTGTCTTTCATGTGGCCTACCTGGGAGGGACCTGGTTTGATTCCCGGCATCCCATATGGTCCCCCTAGCCTGGCAGGAATGATTTCTGAGTGCACAGCCAGGAGTGGCCTCTGAGAACTACTCAGTCTGGCACAAAAACCAATCAATCAGTAGATAAATAAAATAAAATAATTAAATTAAATTAAAAAATAAATGGAAGTATGGAAGTACTTTAAATGACAGAAAATGGATGCAAAAAAACTATAAAAACTTTTAATTATCTTATAGAAATAGTCTAAACTAAATAAAATTACATATTTAAAATAAGTTACCATTAGTCAATTCATCATTATATATTGAAAGGTAATTATCTATTGCACAATAATATAGTCTAAAATATCAGAGATAATTAAATATTAAAGTTTCCTGGTTTTTAAAAATACTGATTACATGATTCTCTCTTATCTATTTTGTCCCACAAATAAGCAGTTATAGACTTCCACTTACTTTTGCTCACATCCCCTTCTTTTATTATAGCCATGAATATCCAACTTTAATTTACTATTAAGGTAAAATGGCATACAACAGATAGAGCAAATGCTTAGCATGAATGACATCCTCACTGGGTTAGATCCTAAACAATACACTTTACACATCGGGCAGAGATATATGTGAGAGAGCATCTTACTATAGTTGGCTTCAGTTTACTAAGATGTATAAAGACTATTGCCCCATTGTAAAGTGAACCTAGGTAAAGTGCAGCAAAGGCCATTCCTCCAACTTCCTGTTTCTTAACCTCTTTTGGTATGTCAAAACCAGACCTAGATTAGAGCTCCTTCTCCCACCCTAGTGCTCTGCCTGAGCACATGGCAGAGAAAAGACTGAGAAATAAAGCGAGCTGACTACAATGAAACTTTAACTGACTGATTGTGAATTATTTCTCCACCATTCTCCTACATCTTCAGTCCCAGAGGTCAAAGGGTTAGAAACAGAAACCTAACCCAACACATGACTTTTATGCTATATATTATTCTAATTTCAACTCTACATTCCATAAATGTTGCAAAGATCACAAATGTCTACGGTACACTTCAACTCCTAAACTGAAATATAATATTTTAGCAATGTACTTTTCCTTTCAATCCTACAAGAATGTAACATAATAATCTACAACTAAATAACAAAAATAGATATTGCAAAGATAGATATGTATATTATTGTTAGTAAATATAATATAATCTGTAAATTTAGAAATCTTAAAATGTATAAAACAGTAATTGAAGAAAACACACAAATACAATAATACAGCTTTAATAAGTTTTTATTTTGTATTTAGGGCCACATAGGGAGGGCTCAAGTTTTTCTCCTCTCTTTTCTCAGAAAGCACTAAAAGTACTTGAGGAATATATTGGATTCTTGGGATTGAATCCATGTTTCCCAATGTATTATCTCACTAACATCAGAAATGTTTTAAGGGACCACATCTTACAGTATTCATGTGGTCAAGTATCACATATATTAATACATAATAGCCTGGTCTTATGATCATAATAATATAATGCTCATGTCATCAGGAGCTGCTCAGGGTCAAAGAAGAGTTAAGCATGTCACACATATGTTCTTCACTTGAACCATATCCCTGGCTCAGTTAGCAGTTTTAATAGTTTTAATTCCTTTTAATTACTTTCCAAGTACTATCTGGTAGTTTCCTAAATATTGTAGGTCTAAATACCAGTTCTTTCTCCCTCACCCCAAAATGATCAAAGTCAATTGCTCAAACTTATTCAGGTGGCTATATGTTAATGGAATTAGCAATCATTTACCTTACAATTGGAGTTCAGGAAACTGGATGGAAAATAGAGTGGATCAAGTGCTTGCCTTGCAAACAGTCAATCTGATTATTTGGCACATCATACTGTCCTCAAGTACTGCTAGTAGTGTTTTGAATACAAATTCAGGAGTAAGTTATAGGCACCTACAAGCATAACCCCAAATAAACAATGAAAAACATAATAAGGGAAAGTGAAGAATAGATGATTTTGAAACCAGAACTTTCCCTAACATCCACAAATAAGTGCAGCAGAATATTAATAATAATGCTAGTTTCTAATAATTTCATTAGCTGTCTTGTTAATTTATCATTATTATACTATTGTATAGAACTTTCTTTATAGTTTAATGGGAAATTTTGCCAATTATAAATAATAGTGCTAACATATGATATACATGATTCACTAAATTCTAAAAATGTGGCTTCTGTTTTATGAAGTCACCAAACAATTGCTGCTGGTGATCAGAGATTTAAAAACTAACTTGACAAATATACATTACATAGACAGCTATGGTTTGTTAAATATAAAGCCATACAATTATGGCATGGCCTTTGTGTTAAATACAACCTCAGTAGACTCAGGTTTTAAGAAACCCACATAGCTTATGTGGTTTTTGGTTTTTGGGTCACATCTGGCAGTGCTCAGGGGGTGTTTCTGGCTCTACGCTCAGAAATCACTCCTGGCAGGCTCAAAGGACCATATGGGATGCCAGGATTCAAACCAGCATCCTTCTGCATGCAAAGCAAATGTCCTACCTCCATGCTATCTCTCCAGTCCCAGCTTATGATAATTTAAGAGAACAATCGATGCATATACCTTATTATAAAAATATAAGTACATAATTATATCTAAAGTCTCCCAAGACATAATAAAAGATGCCTGTAAGAAGGCAGACTTAAACAGAGATTTAAATCAAATTCCATCACTTATGAGTATAAAGAAACTTTGTGTTTTTCTGTGAGCTTCTTATCCCTTATCTGTTGGATGTAAGTAATCAATATCTTAGAAAATTAACTAAAGACAAACATATAAAAGTTCATTAGTATAAATATTTCAATGACAGTGCACACTGCTCTGCTCAGTTTTGGATCCTCTGGATGGTGACAGGAAATATTGGAGCTTAGTTTTGTAGCACTATCTGCAATTTTTAGAAGCAAACCACATAAACTTCATATATATGATCTAAGGACTACTGCAGCTATATAGTGAATCATGACATTTTGACAGAATCTTTAACTCTCACCAACCCTCTAAATTTATAAGGACTAAAGCAGATTGTGAGTTTTTAAGGCCATGAAACAGTTAAAATGAACATAGGGCCAATATGTACAAGCCATTCACTGCAGTGGGTCCACAAGGAATCATGATTTATGGTTTCTTTCTAATAGTATTGTTCCTGAAGGAGAAGGTGAGTTCTTTAAAGCAGAAAGCAAAGTGTTGTGGTGGTATAAGTCACTGACAATTGTTTTCTGAGAAAATCATCTCAATACACCACTCTGAAGAAAGTGATTTAAACAGCAGTTTGAGGGGCCAGAGCGGTGGTGCAGTGATAGGGCATTTGCCTTGCACTTGGCTGATCTGGGATGGACCTTGGTTTGATCCCCCAGCGTTCCAAAAGCCATGGGCTATTTCTGAGCACAAATCAAGGACAAACCCCTGAGCGTCACCAAGTATGGCCCCTTCACCCCCCCCCCAAAAAAAAACAGCATTTGAATTGGGAAAGTGGAGCTATACACACAAACTTAAAAAAAAAACACAAAAAGAAAAGAAAAGAATAGTTTTTGTGATCATATGAAATATTTCTAGTAATTATGAACATGTGTTACATATGAGGCCCTGAGTTTAATATTCAGAATTCCATCCATCCTTATACCCCATCACTGGACAATATATTAAAATTATTTTGTTATTAAATTCCAATACTTATATGTGGGTAGATAATGAGTAAGGAGTATGTGATACATGCTAGCAGCCTGATTTTTATCCCTGGCAAAATATAGGTTCATCCCCTGAGCACCAATCAGAATTTGATTCCCAGCATCCCATGCTGCCAGCAATGATCCCTGAACAAAAGTAAGCCCCAAGAAGTGCTGGCTGTGTACTTCTACCACCACACCCAATTTTTTTTAAATCACTTTCAATATAGTTGAATAGATTAAACCTCTTGTCAAGAAGGTATAGAACAGTGTGATGCAGGCTAGAATCAACAAAGAAGGTTAATACCATTAAAAAAAAACTACAAAAAGTTTTATACATCATTCTATATTTACAAAAATATAAAAATTTGAATGGAGGAAAAGAGTACAAGGTTAAGGTAATTGATTGCTATAGAACCTAATTTTGGCTTGATTCTTACATTTTATCTGAGCATCATCAGGAGTGATCCTTAATTACAGAGTCATAAATAAGCCCTGAGGCCTGTAAGACTTGGTCTCAAATCCAAACAAAAAATTTTTTAAATGTAAGGGAAAACATTTAATGATATAGAATTAAGCAGTATGGCTAATTTCCTCTAGTTATAAAATCAATAACTGGATAGCTACATTTGGAAAAATAAAATAGCTAGTAGACAACATAGGCATCAATAAACATATCTTTACACACTCAATACAAGTAGTAATAACTATTACAAATTTAAAGCCTAGAAAGTATCCTAATTATACAATTAAATGTCTTTTTTAAATGATTAAAAAGTATAATATTTTAATGTTTATTTAAGAGTATAAGTAAAAGCACTATTTTTTTTTCTAGAAATCACAGGAAAATATCAAGGAACTGAATTTTATGAAGGCAATAAATAATTTTTTGGTCACAGTGTACAGTAGAAAGTCAGTTGTAAAGCATTAGTGTCTATTAAAACACTTTGTTTATCATTGAGAAATTAGTGTACTTTCCCCTATATAATTAAGCAAAATCATTATCATTTACATTACTCTTACAAAGAATGACTTAATTTTTTTTTTGGCTTTTGGGCCACACCCAGTGCCACTCAGGGGTTACTCCTGGCAATATGCTCAGAAATCACTTCTGGCTTGGAGGACCAAATGGAATGCCAGGGGATGGAAGCAAGGTCAGACACGTGCAAGGCAAAAGCCCTAAACTGCACCACCGCTCCAGTCCCAAAGTCTGACTTAATTTTATATGCAAGATGATTGAATGTATGTATAACCAAGGTCTGTGATATCTGTTGCCATGGAGAAAAAGTGACCATGTATAGTGATAATAAACGACAGTATATTCTATATGCCATACCTTCATAAAAGACATGTGTCACCTCAATGAATTTCTTTGTCAGGGCTTGTCTATTTCTCTGTCCCAGTCTCCCCATCTTTGTCTGTTTTTCTCTTTCAGTTCTTTCTCCATCAAGAGTTTCACTGTCATTGCTATATTGCTTTGGAAATAGATCCGTTTTTCTTTCTGCTAACTCCTCTTCTTGGAAAGATGGAGAATCTCCAAATTGATTTTGACTAGGGAATTATTATTTTTTCAAAGTAGAACAGACTTCTGACCTTTCAAATGATCAGATTAAGATGGTTATTTTCACATTATTAAGTAATCAAGGAACAAATGCATTAGGAAAGAGTTTGGTTCACAGGCGGGCCTGTCAGCTTCTAAAAAAATTTTTTTGCGCTGACGGCTAACCCAGATTCCATTTCTTATTTTGCTTCTGAACCACATGGGATACTAAAATGCATTTTAACATTGCATTTTGCCTAAAGGCTATCAGTAAAACTTAATTTTCTTACTGCATTGATTTTTCCATTATAAGTTGTAACAGTCTAATGATATCTCATAAGAACTTTCAGTTTGAAGAAAGGGATGTGAGTGATTTACCAATAATAACTGCTTGGAAATATATTGTAATTTGGAAACAAATCATCCACGTATCTTTTGTATAGGCAGTTTTATAAATGGGAAATATTTTATACTATATTGAAATAGCTCTCAATTATGGGCTATTTGGCTCCCAATGGGCTCCTAGTATATTTTATTGGGGTCAGAGTAGAAACATGGTAAATAAGGGTCATTGACATAAAATTATATGATATCCTAATAATAAACAAGAGAAAAGGAAGGAACAGGTCAGAAAGAGGCCATATGTTAATATGTAACCCTCCCCTAAAATGTGTAATTAGGGTATATATAGAATCCTCTCCTATATCCCAAGTATCCTTCCTCCCCACTCCACACCGGCCTGTACTCTAGACAGGCTTTCTACTTCCCTCATTCAGTCACATTTTGTTATGATAGTTCTCAGTGTAATTATTTCTGTGACTGCACTAAACAATCCCTGTGGTGGGCTTCATTTTTATTTGAAGTTTACTTGGGATATTGGTGATGGGAATGTTGCACTAGTGCAGGTTTTTATATATATGTATATAAAAAAAATAAAAGAAAAGAAAAGATAAGGCCTCCCAATGCTTACCACAGGCTGTGTTCTTTACACTGACTGCATAGAAAGAGGAAGTACAGTAAATGCACCCCCTATATACCTCAACCCAGGCCCTTTGCCTGGTTTGTATTGTGAATGGGGGAACACACAGAAAAAGAGAATCCTCCCGTATGTACAGATACATATTATGTAAAATAAAAACATTCACCATGGACAGATCATTTAGTATCTAAATCTGAGTTTAATATTATTGTTTAAAAAATGTGCCACCTTAAAATGCAGTGACAAAATGGCATAAGAGTATAAGGCTTTGTTTCTGAGTCTTCATTGCATTCAGAAAAGGTTGATATTTTAGCCTAGTTTACAGCTGCAAATACATCATATCATTATTTTTTTTTATCCTTGCTATAACCTTACTTAAAGTTTGTACAAAAAAAGGCAGCAAATTTATTACATATACCACTTTCCAACCCAAAACGAAAAGGATTCTTCTTTGCCTTGTAAATGGTGTTTCATCACTGAAGCTTCAGCAAAACTTAAAATAACCATGTTGAGAAAACATAAAAAATAGAACCAGTGTCACAGTGAAATCAACAGAGGATTCAATGTACCATATGTTCAATAGCTCCAAGGGAATATTTTAATTATTTTTTCACATTGTCATAAACACTACAGGTGGTTATAAATATAAGATTGGATATTTGTGAACAAAGGATGAACCAACTGAAATACATCATTGCAAACAAGTAGAGATGCCACCAAGTGAAAACATCTTAATTGTTATCACTCAGTCTTATCTTTAATATGTTCATATTGGGCATGTTTCTGATACTTGTATTTATGTAATTTTAATTCCATTTCTTCTAACATTCAAAGGGCTCAAAATAGAAATACAGAACATCTGTTTTAAAGAAATAGATTGTCTTTAAAATGTCATCAAAATAATTTAGAAAGTCAATTCCTTTTCTATCTTAAAATTCCAAAGTGTAATGTTTAACACTGTGTATAATAAGCTAAATACATTTGAACAAATAAGAAAAACATATTTTATTCTATAATAAGAATATCCATTTCTGAATTACTTCATGAATATTTAAATATAAAATGATCCTTCCAGTGTTTAACATGGTTTAATAAAACAATGTACCTTTTATTATATTTTTATTTTTTTGCTATACCTGCAGGTGCTCAGGGTTTTTTCTTGTCTCTGTATTCACAGATAACCACTAACAAGACACAAGGATTATATGTGGTACCAGGGATTGAGCCCACTTTGGCTACATACTATGCAAGCACCTTACATGCTTTACTATCTTTTGGTCCAATGAAAGTTGCTTAGACAATATAGTCAGAGATTATGCACAGAATTTACTGATTATAATTGATTTATTATTTTATGTAACTTCATGACCCAATCATAGAAAGTGTTAAATAAAAATAAAAATTGAAGACAAATTTCTGACCCAATAGTCAAGATTTGGATTATGAAGTCTACAACTAATCTAGATAGGGTAGGTTCCCATGTTTATGATATATTTATAACTAATATTTTCTTTTATAGTTGTTTAAATGAAGACCATAAAAATTGGAATATACTATAGCAAGCTTGATTGCTAGGTCATGTTTTTTATTTAAAATTTAGAAAACAGAAGTTACTTTGTTGTGAATTAGTAAAGTAATATGGAAAATAAGATTTAGTTATTTTAATGAGCCACTCATGTTGTAATTTTTGTTACGTTTGGTTTTTTTTTGGGGGGGGGATATGGTTAGGGGTCACATCTGGCTATGCTCAGGGCATGTTTTTATCAGCTCTCAGGGAATAATACTGGCATGACTTGGGGAAAATATGAGATGTACCTGGATGTAACCTGGGTTTGGCAGTATGCACGACAATTTCCCTAACTACTGTATTCTGGCACATCACACTGTAGTTTCTACAACTTATGCATATGTTTATATTTTCTCTCAAATTGGTAACAAAAATATACTAATATTGTATAGTGTTCTGCTAAATAGTTACCACATTCTAATCGTCTCTTCCAATATTCATATTCCAATATTCCAATATTCAGAATTGCTAATCTTTTTTGGAAGGGGGTGTTACATTTAGTGATTAACAAGTTTTACTGTTGAATCTATGCTTATGGATAATTATTGGCAATGTTCAAAGGGTCACATGTGGTGACAGAAATAAAACTAGGGTTAGCAATGTGCAAGACAAGCACTTTACCCCCTTTACTAAATTCTTTTTTCTTCTTTTTTTTTTTTTTTTTGTTTTTGTTTTTGGGCCACACCCGGTGTTGCTCAGGGGACCATATGGGACACCGGGATTCGAACCAACCACCTTTTGGTCCTGGATCGGCTGCTTGCAAGGCAAACACCGCTGTGCTATCTCTCCGAGCCCCCCTTTACTAAATTCATCAATTGTTCTTCTTTATTATCTGACTGACCTTTTGCTTGCCTCCCACGAATTATGCAAATTTCTACATTTAAAAGGATAAGTCCCACTAATTCCCAAATGAATTTACATATCATTGAGTATGCAATATGTCAAGATCTTACACTTCCTCAATTAATCACCCTAATTTTATTTAAAGTACTTTTCACTATTAGTAAAGAAACACATCAAACTAAAAGTGAAAAGTAAAGTAAAATAACTAAAATATCAAGTATATGCTGTAAAGTACTTAACAAGTCACTCTCCACCCTATATTTAGAGTAATTTCCAGTCCCATCCTATAAAAACATGGTGAATTTCAATCTACAAACATTGCCACTGAATGCAGAATGTGAAGATATTTATACAGTAGGATTTCAAAAATAGATTGTATAAGATGGAACAAAAAATCATGAATAACTGAGAATACTCTTTCCATTTATTAATAGCTAATTCTGTTTTATTTCTCTTCTGTGCATAAGGCTTCAAAATTTCTTTTGCAGGAAGAGAGGCATCCATTACTTTTTCATAGTACAAATTTCACCTGAGGCTTCACATCCTGGTTTCTTCATCCTATTGTCATTTTCAAGTGATAGAAAATGTTGATGAACATTTTTAATCCTGAGCATAAAGATTCTATGAAGGGCAAATTCATTTTCCCAGAGTAATTTTGATAACCAGTCTTTTATCGTGATAGTGAAGTTGGTGATTATAATTCTGTTTAGTCTACATGCACACAGGTGCGTATGTTAGAAATATTAAGAAATATTTGGAATAAAGTAAGACACAGAAAACAGAAACAGAGTGCAACATTTTGTATCTATGTCTAGTTTTAAGAAGCAAAATGAGCTTAGGCAGCTAAGTATTGTCTTCTTAAAATGTCTATTAAACTCAAAGGCGTTGGCAGAATAAAAACCAGGTCTATCGTTAAAGATGTCCATGTCCTAATTGAAGTACTAAGTATATTATCTATCATAGCAAGAAGTGATTTTTAGATTAAACTATGGAGATGGAGATGGAGATTCCTAGGAAATACTATCTAGATCTAATAAAATCAAAAGGTCCATTAGGATAATTAGAGCCAGAAAAATGTTGATGGAAGATAGAACTATATGTCATGAATCTAGGAAAATAAATGTAGAATTTGGAAAAGGCAAGGCAATTAACACTCCTCAAAATGCACCTTTACAGAGCCATTGACATTTTTTTTTTGGCCACACCCGGTGATGCACAGGGGTTACTCCTGGCTATGTGCTCAGAAATCGCTTCTTATTTGGGGGACATTACGGGATGCTGGGGAATTGAACCAAGGTCTGACCTTGGTTATTCATGCAAGGCAGATGCCTTACCATTTGAGCCAAGGTTCCGGCCCTGACATATTTTTCAGTGAAGCCTAGTTAAAATGTATGACTTCCAGGAATGCAATGATAACGAACTTAAGTTTTTTTATATTAAGTTTGTAATAATTTTGAACTGTGGCTACTAGAAACCAACACAAATATCAAATACATACCAGACTAGATGGTTTCAAAAAACAGCATACTAATTTTGATAAAATAAAGTTTATATATAATATATCTATGTCATCAAAAAGATCTTTTAAAATAAAACTAATGTATTAATGATTTCCTTGGGGAGAGAAAACAATTGATTCTCTAATAAACCAGCAGTTTATTTGGTCAATAAATCTTTACATTTAAATTTTTCCTTTTATTTTCATATTTGAATTTTTAAACTTACATAGTATAACAGAAGCATATATCCACACATAGTAATATACATAATAAATCTTTATATGTATATATATTGATCCCATACAATATAATATATTATATAAAGAATCAGAGTTAAGCATTTATCCAGAAATATTCAAACTGGTTTTCAAGAATCTTTGATGTCTTTGTGACTTAAACAACTTTATTTTAAATAGTTGACCTAAATAACAAATATTTCTTATGGTATGGATGAATAGCAGTCTATATTAATGCCTAAGTATGGTGGACTTCTGAAGAATGTGATTCTCTATTTTTATGTTTTATATTTATATAAATATATTTATTTAAAAACCATGATTACAAGCATATTTGTAGTTGGGTTTTGCTATTGTATGCTTACACAGTGGACAAAAAGATCTAGTTCTGTTTAAAAAAAAAGAATTCACTGTGGTGTGAGATGGTACCTCATAGCTGTGTTGATTTGTAACTCCCCGATGATAAATGATTTGGAAAAAATTTTATGTGCCTTTTGTCAATTTGTATTTCTTCTTTGACAAAGTGTTTGTTCATTTCTTCTCCCCATTTTTTGATGGGATTAGATGCTTTTTTCTTGTAAAGTTCCATCAGAGCCTTGTATATTTTGGATAATAGCCCCTTATCTGATCAGTATTAGGTAAATAGTTTCTCGCATTCAGCAATTGGCTCTTGTATCCTGGGCACTATTTCCATTGAGGTGCAAAAGCTATTCAGATTAATATATTCCCATCTGTTTATCTCTGTTTTCACTTGTTTGGAGGTTGCAGTTTCTTCCTTGAATATGCCTTTAGTCTCAATATCATGCAGTGTTTTACCTACGTTCTGTTCTATATACCTTATAGTTTTAGGTCTGATATCAAGGTCTTTGATCCATTTGGATTTTACCTTTGTACATGATGTTAGCTGGGGGTCTGAGGCAAGTAGCCACTAGCACCAGTAGTGCCAACACCACTGTTGAAGAGGCATTCCTTGCTCCATTTAGGATTTCTTGCTCCTTTATCAAAAACTAGGTGATTGTATGTCTGGGGAACATTCTCTGAGTACTCAATCCTTTTCCACTGATCGGAGGGTCTGTCTTTATTCCAATACCATGCTGTTTTGATAACTATTGCTTTGTAATACAGTTTAAAGTTGGGGAAAGTAATGTCTCCCATATTTGTTTTCTCAAGGATTGCTTTAGCTTTCAAGGGTGTTTATTATTTCAAAAGAATTTCAGAAGTGTTTGATCCACTTCTTTGAAGAATGTCATGGGTATCTTTAGAGGGATCATATTAAATCTGAACAATGCTTTGGGAAGTATTGCCATTGTAATGATGTTAATCCTGCCAATCCATAAGCAGGATATATGTTTCCATTTCCACGTGAATCAAAACAACTATGAGGTACCATCTCACACCACAGAGACTGGTGCACATCACAAAGAAAGAGTACAAGAAGTGCTGTTGGGGATATGAAGAGAAAGGAACTCTTATTCACTGCTGGTGGGAATGCTGTCTAGTTCAACCATTATGGAAATCTACATGGAGATTCCTCCAAAAACTGGAAATTGATCTCCCCTATGACCCAGCTATACCACTCTTAGAGATATACCCCAGGAACACAAAAATACAATACAAAAATCCCTTCCTCACACCTATATTTATTGCGGCACTATTTACCATAGCAAGACTCTGGAAACAACCAAGATGCCCTTCAACAAATGAATGGCTAAAGAAACTGTGGAACATATACACAATGGAATATTATGAAGCCATCAGGAGAGAATAAATCATAAAATTTTCCTATACATGGATGTACATGAAATCTAATATGCTGAGTGATGTAATCAGAGAAAGAGAGAGAAAGAGGCAGAACATTCCCACTCATATATAGGTTTTAAAAAAGTAAAAGAAATATTTTTTGCAATAGTTCTCAGAGAAAGAAGAGAGAAGGGCTAGAAGGTCCAGTTCACAACATGAATCTCACCACAGAGTGATGAGTGCAGTTAGAGAAATAAGTACATTGAGAACTATCATAACAAAGTGAATGAATGAGGGAAGTAGAAAGCTTGTCTAGAGTACAGGCGGGGGTGGGGTGGGAAAAGAGATACGGGACATTTGTGATAGGAAAATTGCACTGGTGAAGGGGGTTTGTTTTTTACATGACTGAAACCCAAGTGCAATTATATTTGCAATCCAGGTGTTTAAATAAATATATTAATAATAAAAAGTTTATAATGTTTAAATTATCAGAGGAGTGGAAATAGAAGAGAACAAAAATGAATCTCATTTGGGAGAGGCTCTAATATATTTTCAGATGCATTTTATACCATGAAAACTTTTATTTTCATTTTCTTACAATAACTTAATAGTGAACTCATAAAAAAGTTCACTAAACTTATACTTGGGCCCCAGTATAACTATTTTACCTCTATAAGTATTCATTTCAAAAATTACTTCTACTAGAAATTTTATCATAAATTTGAAAATCTCAAGCATTTTCTACAATAACTTCTTTTATAATGAAAAATAGTGGAAGACAAGAAGCATTGAATGCAAATTTAGGTGAGTCCATGGATTCCTAAACTGGTTTCTCTATATAATGGGTATTTAGTATATTCAAGTTAGATGATTTATATGTCTTTTAATTTCATTTTTAACTTAAATAAAGATAAAAACATCTAAGAAAGATGATACTAACATAAACATAGTTTTTATTCATAACATATTTAGACTACTTTAGGCTAGGGGGCAAGTATGGTTTATGGAAAATAAAGCCTTCTTGAGATTGTAAACTATAAAGAACAATTAAGAAAGTAATAAAAGCAATAGACTATGGAATCAGATAAATCAAAATAATCTACTAAGGAAAGAGATCAGATAATATTTATCTATTCAACATGCCAGGAGTTGGTCCCTTACACTGGTATGTGGTGGGCACTGGGCTGGATAGCTAGCCAAAGCACCCCCGGACTGACTGGCAGTCTGGGTGCCCAGATTTCCCCACGCCAGAATGGTCTTCATGGCCAGATCTGGTAACCTGGGCCTTGGGGGATGGGATGGGGTGGAGGAAAACTCCGCCCCTATCCATTCATTCACAAGCTACAGAGGCAAGAGCTGGGCCTGGAGACACCACATGCCAGGAATTGGTCCCTTGCACTGGTATGTGGTGGGCACTGGGCTGGACAGCTAGCCAAAGAACCCCCAGACAGCTAGCCAAAGCAGATTTATCTCAACCATTTTCAAAAGCGGCGGGCGCATATGCACCCATGCAACATATACCCTTTTTTAACATCGTCTAAAAAAATTCTAATTCTTGACTATTTGTAGGAAAATAAATGGAACATCCTATATATGGAGGATAGCACTCAAATAGATCTCTGAAATCAGTGTCTAAGAATCTAAGTGAACGCTACTTTCTATACAGTTGTCCTCTCTGACTACCGAGCCTTAGCCTTAAACATTTCATCTATACAATGTATATAGCCCCTCTTCTATATTGACTTTCCACACCCAGAGACCTTTCTCCCCCCCCCCCATATCCCAACCTGGATTTGTTATCTCCCCCTTCTTTAGCCCTGTTTACCCTCAGTTTTTAACTCATTAGGCACCAAGACTGACCTCTTTCCCCCACTGGTCCTCAAACTATGGCCCGCGGGCCACATATTGTATTTGTATCTGTATTGTTTCTTCATTGCAAAATAAGATATATGCAGTGTGCATAAGAATTCGTTCATAAATTTTGTTTTTACTACAGTCAGACCCTCCAATGGTCTGAGGGACAGTGAACTGGCCCCCTGTTTAAAAAGTTTGAGGACCCCTGCTTGAATAGATCACCAACCAGCTCCTCAATGAAAGATACCCTTTTGATCCCTCATCTTGTATCTCAGCAAGAAACCAGAACCAATAAGCCTCCTGACTCAAGCTTATGACCCCTATCATCCCCTTCAAATCGTGGACGGTTACATGATACTGGACTCAGCTGCAGCAAAACCCCCAGCTCAAGTACACTACAGGACTCTGAAACGCTGCAAATCATATCTTAAACTCTAGACCAAAGTCTGTGATATGAAAAAGTACCTTGGCTTTCGCTCCCCACAAGAATATCTCAGAAGACCTAATTGGGAGGCCTATATTGCCTACGTAAGCTTAATACCTTTATAATAATGTATCTAAGATATGTATTCCTAAACATACAAATAACTTCCCAATTCACTTTCTTTTTTCAAATACCTTTTCCTCACTTTTTTCCTCAATTTCCTTTTTTTTCATATCTCAATTTTATCTATATATTCTATTTTTTATATATACATATTTTCTCTACCCTCACCAGTCTTGGTGCTGCTTGGTCAAAAACAAAGAAAACGTCTTGCCTGGGATAAAAGCTCAGACCACACCACAGATACTGTACGTATAGCCTGTCATCCTTACCTGGAATAACACCAGAAATACAAAAGGACACCATACATTTTTGTATAGGCACAGTAAATAAGGGGAAATCATGGACTCAGACACAAGATCTTATCTTCTAAGGATAAGAACTCACACTTTTAATACAAGGGTGCCTCCCATCCTGGACATATGTCATGTGGATACAGCTCAGTCTCCACGAGATTGGACAGTGTTAGTTCATTCTTAAATCTCAGATCCCAGACGTAGAACTGAAACAACCCCATGCAACAACACCAGGAACTAAGCTGCGTTGGGAGATATACTTGTGCCAGTGTTAATATGACAACCAGGACAGCGAGGAAATGACAACTTGACTAAGACCAAGAGGTCCTATCACATCTCCTAACACTAAATGGAAATCAGAAGATGTATCATCCTTTGAACTATGAAAAATAAGAGTGATAACTACAGAAAACTGACTTTGACAACTGTGACTGGGCAGAACATACCTTGAGACCATTAAGGAAAACCCTACCCTAGGCTATAAGCCCAGGTCTCTTACAAAAATCAAGATTTCTTAGTACAGAGGTCCAATTCTGAAAACAGAGACTGAGCAGAACCATTGGAATCATAATTTTCTAGACTTCAGCTTAGGGAACGAGCAAAAACATGGACCATATGATACAGAAAATTGAACACACCAACAATGATGGAACTGTGCCGAACCTTAAAGACTCTATCCTAGGCCTTGTCCTAGGACCTGTGCAAATACCAAGATTGCTTGCTACAATGGCCTTATTTTCGCATCCACAACAGAGAGGAAAGGTTCCTGACACCACAAAAAAAAAAAAACAAAAAACAAAAAAAAACAAAAAAAAACCACCCTGGGATATGGAAATGAGAAGCTATGGAGCCAGTGGTTTTTCCCATGACAATATGCTTCAACAGTGGAGAAACCCTGAAGCTCTTAGGCCACGGGAATTTCCTTCCTTCCCCAATACTTACTGTGCCGATACAATAGAAAAAAAAAAGGTGGGGTAACACAAACCCTGCCACTGCAGCACTTTTTCTGGTTTTGGTTTGTTTTATTTTTGTTTGTTTTTTGACTTTATTTTCCTTCTCTTTTTTTTTCCACTTTTTTCTTTCTTTTCCACTTTTGTGGGCATTATTCGGTGATTTTTTCTCTTTTTTAGTAGTTGATACCAAATTTTTTCTCTTTTCCTTAACCTTTTTATCTCCAACAGAATAACATAACTTGAATCATTCAGCCTCATAAATTGAGGGGGGAAAGAATGATACCAGGACCAGTCATATGAACATGTAGTGTAAATTAAAAAATGACCAGACTGGAACACCAAATAGAATAGATACCCAACCTATAACAAGCTGTAAGGTGGAGACCAGTTGCACTAGGATTCTGGGGGGTAAAGAAGGGAGATGTGGGAGACATGCTGGGAACAGGAGTGGAGGGAGGACAACATTGGTGGCGGGAATGCCTTTCATTCATTATCACTATGTGTCGTAAATAATTCTGTGTAATGAATTTAAGTCACAAAAAAAATAAAAAGTACAAAAAGTATTTATCTATTCAAAGACAAAATAGAATTTGTTTCATTTGTCCAATAAATGACTATATTCACAGATATATAATATTGATATTTTAGTTTTAGTTGATTAAACTGATGATAGTAGAGACTATTATTAAAAACATTTTACTACATTGAGAAAAGACTTTTTGTCTTTTGACAACAGGACTTTATATTTTTAACAAAAATTTGATCAAATGATCTTATTCTTAATAACAAATCGGGCTATCAAACAATATATAAAATATGATGATAAAACAGATAAATTAATTTTACATTTCTTTGAATAATGTCATAATTTTAATCTCCCTGAAATAAGCTTATAACTACTCCCATCCTAATGATTGTTTGTACTCATTTTCTTTCTTTAACACACTATTACTTAAGTGATTTCTTTTTCCATTGATGGAAGCATGGTAACTCATTCTCTGCATCTTTTACACAACCTTTTAAATCATTTAAACTAATCTCACTTAAAATTATAATTTTCCTGTTAAACAAGTTTTTCTTCAGAAATCTAAAGTTGCATATCATATCCAATTCAGATAAAGAATTCAAAATTTCTCTAGAGAGCATTCATAAAATAAGTACTTCAAACTCCATAGAATTTAGGGACAAGTTAGTTTATGGGAAAATCAAATTACATTAGGTTCTGCAGTAAGAATCCTGAAACTGAAAATTTTGTGTTTGATATGCTAATTCTTTCATTTAGAAAAGTATAAGAAGAGACAATGGAGATAGGATAGGGATTAATCTGTTTGCCTTCAGGTTGCTGACCATAATTTGATCCCAACCAACATACAAGTGTTCTCTCTCAACACCACCAGGAATTTCCCTGAGTAATATTGGGTATGATACAACCACCATTCCCACAGAAGTAAAATATAAAAAGAAAAAGAGTGTTATTCTCTAAGTACACGCAATAAATGTTAGACAAAAAAAAAAAACATTTGAGTAAAATTATCCTAGATACTTTATGCTAAGAGACACACAGGAACCATTTAAAGGGATTCTTTATTAACATATTAAATATTCTTTTATTTTATTTTTTTGCTTTTTGGGTCACACTTGGTGCCACGCTGAGGTTACACCTGGCTATGAATTCAGGAATCGCTTCTGGCTTGGGGACCACTTGGGATGCCAGGGATCAAACTGCGGTCTGTCCTAAGTTAGCTTCATGCAAGGCAAACACCCTATTTCTTGCGCCATCACTCTGGCCTCAACATATTAAATATTCTTTGAAAAAACAGCTGACTTTAATTTTTTATTGTTGTTTAAGTAGCAATATAACCTACTTCACAACCAAAAAAGTCAAGAAAAAGTCATATGTAAATAAATTACATTCAGTGATGTAACTAGCATGAAGTTAAAAATGATAAGTTGAAAATGTAAAGCAATATAGTATGAGTACAAAATGATAAATATCAATGTTATATAGGAAATTCATTCCTTATATAATTTTCTGAAATTATATATATTAATTTTTCAAAGTATAATTCAGTAGGTAAATTTACATTAATATGAATTAGAACATATTTAAGTAACCAAAATATTTTGATTCTTTATTTTAATATTCTAGTAAAATTTTTTTGAAATATTTTATGATATGCCTATGATATATATCCTTTAAATTTATCATTATATTTTTAGGACTAAATGGAAATTACTATGAGTATATCAGAGTAAAAAGTGAACCTTACATCTCTGCAGTCTTCACAAAAACTGTAAGAGGAGTTTTATAAAAAAGAACGCTAAATATAGACTGGTATCATGCCTATCACAAATTGCTATATTCAGCTCAATAAAAAGTGACAATAGAAAAGAACATTCATGAGAAGAAATATATTCAGAAAGGATGTCAGAATCATTTTTAAAAGAAGCATAAAAATTACATGGCAATTCTACCTGAAGTAACTTGTGAGAATAACTCATCAGTAATGAGGGAAACAATCCACAATGTTAGTAAGAATCTAAAAAGAATGAATTACATCCTTGTGTCTATTATAAAGTTTGCTTGTGGGCATAAATTTTCTCAAAAACTAAAATTCAGTAATAACTAACATTCAGACAATACCTTTATTCTTTCATTCTATACCTAGAAAAAAGTAAGGTATTGTCTATCATAAAATTCTCCTTCAAAATGTACTTACACAGGACTTTTAGAGCCAATCCTTTTCAGTCATCAGGATAATTAAACTAGCTCAGGAACTACTTTGTTTTCAAATATTTTCAGTTGATATGTTAGCTTTACAAAATACTAAATCAGCACTTGCATTTTATCTGAATATATCTTGGCTATATGCAAAACATAGAGTACACATTAAAGTCAGATTATCTCATATCAAGATACTGGAAGGGAAATTGTAATGCATGAATAATAATAAAATTACATGATAGTCTTTATTACCAACAAATCATTTGAGTTATTATTAAATCGATAAATGAAGTGATGATTGTAGAAGCATGAAGAGTCATGCTGTGCAAATAATGCACAAACAAGTTAGACAGTTTACAGCAAAGTTTTCATTCCCAGTTAAAGGGACACTGTAAAAAGCTGACTGAGAAGATCTACAACTCTCTCTTAAGATGGATTTTCATTTATAGGATATGATAAAATGTTATCAATCTTATTAAATCCTGAAAAAAATTCATCACTCACTATTTATATATCAGTTTTTATATAACATGTATCCTAAAATTATAGACCTAAAAGGCACTCTAAAACATAATTCATTGGGACCGGAGTGATGGCGCAGGATGGATGGCGGTTCAATCCCCCAGCATCCCAGATGGTCCCCCATGCCAGGAGTGATTTCTGAGCGCATAGCCAGGAGTAACCCCTGAACGTCACAAAATGTGGCCCCCCCAAAAAAAAACACAATTTATTAACTCAAAAGTACTTTCATTACATGTAACACTGTTTGTTTGATTGCTTTTTGGTTTTGGTTTTGGTTTTTGGGTCACAGCCGGTGACGCTCAGGGGTTACTCCTGGTTATGTGCTCCGAAATCGCTCCTGGCTTAGGGGACCATATGGGTTGCCGAGGGATGGAACCACAGTCCGTCCTAGGTTAATGCGTGCAAGGCAAATGCCCTACTGCCTGTGCCACCGCTCAGGTGCCTCATGTAACACTGTCTTATCCAATTATATTTTAAAGTTGAAAAGGTACAATAATGATGGCTATAATAATTGTTGTTTAACAACAGTAATAGAAAGTGCTTGCCGAAGTTGTACAAAACACATTTTGTTAAAAATACCAGAGGTCTGGGAAATGATTCAAGTACACTAGAGATGTGTGAGGTGGACTCTGAGCTAGGTCAGGCCTTCTCACATCCTGGGCTGAGGATCATAGAGCATGGTATCCTCCTGTAGAATCACTCAGGGAAGGTCTCCTCATCTATATCATTCTACTCACAATAATTCTGTCAAAAGAAATTCTATCAATATATTTACAGCATTGTTTTAGAGAAAGAGCATTTGCTAATTTGTCAAAGTAGGTACAGCAAAAAAGAACAGCAGACAAATGTGCTTGCCTTGCATATAGAAAACTGGGGTTGATATCATGAGACCCTATATGCCCCTTTGAACCCTTCCAAAAGTAATCCTTGAACACAAAATCAGAAGCACATCCTTAACATCCTTTGTTTTGGGTGTGGCCCCCAAAAAAATAAAACTGATACTTGAACAAACTGAATGTCCAAGGGAATAGCTTGTCATTCTAGTTTACTCTCAATTGAGGACTTTATTACTATGTTTTCCATGTGCTAGGATCAGGCAGATGTGGATATTAACTGATGACCTGATCTCTGTCTTTCATGTTCGCACCCAATATAGATGGGTGCATAAAGCATATATGTAGGTGTAAATGTTTTTATACACAGATAAAAACAAAACAGAACTGAAAGTTTAAGGAAAGCAGGAAATAGAAGGTAAACATAAAATGAATAGATGAAAGAAGATCTGATCAACAAGAATGTTTTCTTGTTAATTTACTAGATAATAGTATGTATTATTACCATCTTATATAAGCATGTTCCCAGAAAATAAAAATTAATATTAGTCAGACAGAAAATAAAATAGGGCAAAGAGATAACACTTTGTAAGCTATAAAATAATATGTAGCTGTTTTGAAAAGGAATGAAATACATATTTTATGAGGAAGAGACATCATAATTTCATACTACTGATTTGTTTTTGCTTTGTTTTGGGCTATACCCAGCATGGTTCAGAAGTTATTCCTGCCTCTGAACTCAGAAATTATTCCTGGTATGCTCGGGGGACCATTTGGGGCTTGAACCCGCGTTGGCCACATAAATGGCAAACACCCTACTTCCTGTGCTATCCCTTTGCCTGACAAACATGTGATTTAAAATAAAACACCATTTAACTTCTTGTATTTTACAGAGTGTTGACTCAAAACAATGACTTAGGTCTCCATCTTAAAGGTAGAGTAGCTCAAGTTTAGATGTTTATCTAAACAAATCAGGTCCACAATTAAATTTAGAAGCAAACACTCAAATAAAATATATTTGACTCTAAATTCTGATATTTTTAATATAATACTAAGTGTCTAAAATGGTGTTAATATGAAGAAACAAGGAACCTAGAAGTTGGGTCTCCCCACTTGGTGATTTTAGAAAGGTTATTATGTAACTATGCCAACAGTATCTACATAATAATTTGGTAGTGTGGCTTTATATAGCATAAAGACAGGCTATTTTCCAAACAGACCAAACTGACCCAAAATGGAGTTTAATACAAGTTACCTGTATAAGTAGCTTATATAATTCTTAAAGTGTCTATATATAATCCTCCTCTGCAACATTCATGGTTTCAATTTATTGAAGTACTGTAATTTATAACAATGAAAATATTTAAGGATCATTCCACGCACACATCATCCCAACACCATAGTTTTAACTGACTTTCCAAAGACCTTTCCCATCCAAAATCTCACTGTTGTACTCTACAACCCTCATCCTGTAACTCAGTGGACCAATTATTTTGCTAGCTCTGTTGCCACTGGCTATTTGTTTAACCTTTACTATGCATCATTAAATACCAGGCACTAGAGAGTTCATTCTGTATGTTTTTCATTCTAGCTTGTCTCCTTCAACATGATTTCCTTTAATTCCACTAACAGAGTGTCAAATTACATGATTTCATCTTTTCTTGCAGATGAAAGTATTTCATCAATATATTGATACACTAAACGTGTATAAAACTAAGCTATAATGTACATCTAGTATACGCATGTATATATAATATATATGTACTAAAGCTTCCTAGAGTTTAATACATAGTTGAGTATTTGGGATGTTTCCCTATCTTGACTATTCTAGTCAGTGCTGAAATTATTCCAGCTGTGATTATAGCCTTTCAAAAATATTTTAGTATTTAATATTTGGGTTTGTATGTTAAGAAGTGGTACTATAGGGTCATTTGGCAGTTTTTTGTAGCTTTATAAATAAATCATAATATTACTTTCCATAAAACAATTTCATTTGAAGCAGATGACATTCCCACGAAAAGTGAATTATTTTCCACTCAACTATGGTTATTTCACTGATCATATCATCAACATTTGATATTTCCAGTCTTTTTCATATAAATGCCATTCTCATAACATGAGATGACATCTCATTGTTGTTTGTATTTTCATTTAATATAATAAGAAATGATAATGAACACATCCACATGTGCCGTTTAGCCTTCCAAATGGCTGATTTGATATATTCAGTCATTAATCTTCTTTCAGGAAGTGTCTATTCATCTTCTTTTCTCAGCTTTATATGTGTTGTTGGAATTTATGTATTTAAGCTTTTTTTATTTGAATAATATATAAATCTTGGAAAGTAGCCCTTATCATGTGTATTGTGAGCATATACTTTCCAGTTATTAGGATGTGATGCCTTTTAATTAATTTAACAAAGTTGGTAAAATACTTATACAGTTCTAACTATAATTCACTACTAAAATAGGTGAAATACAAATAAAAAGAATCCCATTCATGGACTAAAAGAATCAATATTGTCAAAATGACTTTTCTGTGGTTGTAAGAGTTCTAGTGTGGGCAGAGCATTTGCCTTGTTTGAAGTCAACATAGTTTGATCCTTGGCATCTCATATGGTCAGATCTGATGCCTGAGTCTGAACACTGCTGGATATAGGTCCAGAATTAAATAAATTGGTTATATAAAATATGCATATTCAATGCAATTTCTGTTAAAATTCTAATAACATTATTCAAAATCATAACAAACTATGCTAAAATTTATATAAAAATTTCTATAAATAGCCAAAACTATTCTAAGAAAAATATGTGAGGTCTTACACTTTCTGAGTAAAATTTTACAAAAGAGATATAATAATCAAAATTACATAATAGTTAAAGATAAAATAAACTACAAACCAGTGGAAAAGAATTGGGAATTCTGAAAAAAAAAACTTGCAGATTTATGGGCAGCTCATTTATGAGAGAAGATAAAATATGGAAAAAGAAAAGTGACCACAAAAATGTGTTTGGAAAAGTAGATAGCCAAATATTAAAAAATAAAAGTAGAACCATATATCACACCATTTATAAAAGTCATTAAAATTGGATTACAGGGGCCAGAGAGATAGCATGGAGGTAAGGCATTTGCCTTTCATGCAGAAGGATGATGGTTCAAATCCCAGCATCCCATATGGTCCCCAAGCCTTCCAGGAGTGATTTCTAAGCACACAGCCAGGAGTAATCTCTGAGTGCTGCCAGGTGTGACCCAAAACACAAACAAAAAAAATTGGATTACAGACCAGAGTCTATGCATATATTAAATAAAACATAGGCATAACTTTGAGGAAATAAATATAAGATATTTCTGAATCATTTGACAATGAATCAAAGGCAAAGACAACAAAGGAATAAATGTAGATATGATCATTTCCAAATAATATTTTCACAATGGTTCGTTCTCTTCCTTAACTGACCTCCCCATCTATTTTGGAAAGTTTCCTATAATATTAGGGTCTTTGGAACCTTATATCTATTACCTCTGGATATTATTATCCTAATTTCTTTTATTTAATATCCCATATATAAATGAGATATTGATAGGTCTCTCTCTCTCTTTGACTCATTTCACCCAGTCATATACTCTAATTTTCTCCATATCTATCAATATATAAACAGATTTCATGACTTATTTTTCCTAACAGTTGAGTAATGTTCCTTTGTGTAGATGTAATAAAAATTTGTTATCCACTATCGGTTCTCAGGTAATTAGGTTATTTCTAGATTTGGCTATTGATGAAGAATATAACTAGATACTTGCACAGAATTCTAGAACTTGAAGGAGACAGACAATTTGTGTCAAGATAATCTTAGTGACTCAGAAACACAACTTTTTTTTGGGGGGTTTTGGAACCACACCCAGTGTTGCTCAGGGGTTACTCCTAGCTATCTACGCAGAAATTGCTCCTGGCTTGGGGGACCATATGGGACACTAGGAGATTGAACCACAGTTTGCTCTAGGCTAGCACAGGCAAGGCAGATGCCTTACCCCTTGCACCACTGCTCCGGCCCCCAGAAACACAACTTTAACACCCATGTTAGTGAACACTGAGAAGATTGTGATGCTCTTTTTTTGTCCTTTAGATGTGCTGATATTTTAGTCAATGAGCCAAACCATCACACACCATAATGAACACAATCACACTAGAAATTTCACAGTGAGAAAACAACCAAGAATTTCACCATGCTTAGTGAGCAAAGATGGTAGTTCTCAAAACCCAAACATTATCTGACAAAAGCCTATTGGAGAAAAAAATTTGAGGGGAAATATTGAAGATAGTTCAGGAATAAAAAGAATCCAAGTAAGACACCCAATAAGGCTCTAGAGTCTAGAGGATATGAACAGAAATGAGTAAACTTTGGACAGAAATGACAAAATTGAAATGCTTGGTAGGTGAAAGTTAATTGAAGTCCTCACCACCAGAGTAATAAGGACCTAGGGCAGAATCATTGAGCTCAATGATATCGGCAGGCAAAAGCAAACCATAGAAAAGACTCTTAAAATAAATGAACTAATGATAAGTAAAGGTTTAATGAATTTAACAGGAACAGTATAAGAATCTTATTTGCACCATAGGTCCAAAGATACAAACCCTAAGAAGAAGTAACTGTCAAAGTTGTCGCTGCTGATAGATTCCCAGAACTATATTGTACCGGATTCTGGATGCCTGAAAGGTATCAACTAAAAAAAATCCAAATAAATAAACTCCAACACATTCTAATCAGAATGATAAAAACAAAGATAGAGATAGAGCACTGAAAGCAGCAAGATCCAAAGGATGGAAAGAAACATATGTATGATTTATAGCAGATTTACCAAAGGAAACACTTAAGACCCTAAGAAAGTTGTGCGATAAAATGAAAAAAGTCAATGAAATGAATACTTCAAGAATATATTACCCAACCCGACTCTCATGCAGTTCTGAAAGAAAATTACACAGCTTTATGAGAAAACAATAGCTTTGGAAATTTATAGAGGCATAAGCCACCTTAAAAGAACAATTTAAGAAAGCACTTTAAGGGGCCGGTGAGATGGCGCTAGAGGTAAGGTGTCTGCCTTGCAAGCGCTAGCCAAGGAAAGGACCGTGGTTCAATTCCCCGGTGTCCCATATGGTCTCCCCAAGCCAGGGGCAGTTTCTGAGTGCTTAGCCAGGAGTAACCTCTGAGCATCAAACGGGTGTGGCCCGAAAAACCATAAAAAAAAGCACTTTAAGACAAGACAAACAAGGCAAACACAGGAAACTTCTAAAATTATGACACAAAATTCTATGATAATAAAATATCTTCATGTCAAATTAATAAAAAGTAATGAAAATTTTGCAGTTATTCTATGTGTGAATAATGAAAGGAAGGGAAGTTATATAAAAAATAAGTACCAGGGGCCGGACCGGTGGTGTAAGCATCAGGGTGTTTGCCTTGCACACGCTAACCTAGGATTGACCACAGTTCGATCCCCCATAGTCCCATATGATTCCCTCAAGCCAGGAGCAATTTCTGAGCAAATAGCCAGGAGTAAACCCTGAATGTCACTGGGTGTGGCCCATAAAGCAAAAACATACAAACAAACAAACAAACAAAAAGTCCAATTCATTATTGTGACTCAGAAAATCAAATAACTCAGAATTAACTAAAGGGGTATAAAAACTAGACAAAGAGAACTAAAAGCACTATTTCAAGAAATGAAAGAGGGTACAAGCAAATGGAAATACACATCCTTGTCATGAATTGGGAGGATAAATATCAAGAAATGACAATATTTTCCAAAGCATTAAGAATATTTATGCAATCTCTAAATTGATAGCCATGACATTTGTTCAAAATACTCCAGAAAAATTCAGATCACGTACTCCAGAAACTCATATAGAACAATACATCCCCCCAATAAAAATCTAAAGAAATTCTTGGGAAAAAAAGATGGGAAGAATAACTTTCCCCAATTTCAAACTCTACTATAAAGTAATGGTAATAAAAATAGCATGGTATTGGCATAAAGATAGAACCTCACATCTATGAAATAGAAATCTGAATATTCTGAGACAGAGCTTAAGGTTCATAATTCATTACATTTTTATAAAGGAGGAAATAAATTAAGTGGAACAAAGAAGTCCTCTTCAACAAGTAGTTTTGGGAAAACTGACCAGCTACATGCAAAAAGAGAGAAAGAAGAAAGAAAGAGAGAGAGAAATAAAGAGAGAAAGAAAAAGAAAGAAAGAAAGAAAGAAAGAAAGAAAGAAAGAAAGAAAGAAAAGAAAGAAAGAAAGAAAGAAAGAAGAAAGAAAGAAAGAAAGAAAGAAAAAAAAGAAAGAAAAAGAAGAAAGAAATAAAAAGAAAGAAAGAAAGAAAGAAAGAAAGAGCACTCAGAACTCTTTTTAAAGCTATGTAAAATAGTTAAATCAAAATGGAGTAAAAACCTTGATATCAAACCAGAAACCATAAGGTACATAAAGGAAAAATGTACACAGAATTCTCCATGACATTTTAGATAAAGGTATATTTAAGGATGAAACATCATTTACCAAGAAAGTAGAAGAAAAATTAACAAATAAGATTTTATTAAACCAAAAAAACTACTGCAACTTAAAGAAAAATGTGAAAATGGTATTAAACCTGCCATGGATTGGGAAAAACTCTCTGCACAATACTCATCTGATAAGGAATTAATATCTAAGCGACTAGAATAGCTTATTAAAATTAGCTAACCTCGTACAAAAATGGTCAGAAGAGATGTACAGACAACTACCCAAACAAAAATACAGATATCCAAAATGTACTTGAAAAAAATGAACCACATGATTATCAGTCAGAGAAATGCAAATTAAAAATATTAGATCTCACCTCACTCTAACTACTGAGACTGGAACACATCAAAACTTAAAAGAACAACCAATAATGGTGAGGATATGACAGGAAAAGGACTCTTACTGGTGATGTATTTATTGCCTAGACCACCCTTTTTTGAAAACAATATGAATATTAGTCAAACAACTAGAAATTATGTTCCTTTATGATCCAGTAATATTTCTGCTGGGAATACAACCCAGGGGCTCAAAAATGCAATGTAGAATGTCCTCTCAACTGCACTGTTCATGCACTACTATTCACAATAGTCTGAAATAATCTGGAAAAACACAATAGCCAAGAACATATGAGTGGATAAAAATATGATACCTCTACAGAATGGAATGCTATACAGGTATTTGTAAAAGTGATGTCATGAAAATATCCTTTACATGGATGGATCTGAATTTTTAAGATGAGTAAAATGAGTCATTGAGAGAGACAGACATAGAATAATCTCACTCATAAGTGGGATACAATGAAAAAGATAGTATTGTATTAATAACCCAACCAAATAAATGAAGGCCAAGATGGCTATCCATGGTAGAAAATTTGTCATGAAGAGCTGAGGAATACAATTAGGGTAGAGAAGGGACCTTTATGACAATGTTAGTTGGAAATGATCAGTCTCGACAAGAACTGGGTGATGAAAATAGGTAAAATGAAATGAATGGTGTTTCTAATATTGAATGGTGTTTCATAATATTGAAGACCATAGTGTCTAAAATATAAAACATAAAAAGAATGAGACAGAATAAAAGAGAGGGAGAGAGAGAAAGAGAGTGAATGAGAGAGAGAGAGAGAGAGAAAGAGAAAGAGAAAGGGAGAGAGAGAGAGAAAAGAAAAATGTCTGCCAAAGAGTCAAGCAAGGGGAAAGGGCAGGGAAGAGGGCAGAAGGTAAACTTAGGACATGAGTGCTGGTAAATATAGACTCTGGAAAGGATGAATGTTGGACATTATGACTGAAACTCATTCATGAACAATCTTACAAATGTTTATCTCACAGTGATTGAATTTAAATATATTTAATATAATAATTAACTAAATTCCTGGGGTATTTTACTAATAAAAAGTAATAGCAGGATAAACATATGGTGCTTTAAGAAATGCTTGAAACGAAGTACTCAGGTTGAAGCATCAAAATCACCTTTGCATTTTCACAATTAGCTTTATTGATAAGATTGTACTGAATAACTTTTGCATGATTAAATGTATACATTTTATGTAGTTTACTTTTTAAAATAAATAAACTTGCATGATTAAAATAACAAGATATAGGTGATTTTTTTTTACAATTATAAAATCTCCCAATGCAATTGATACTTCAAATTTTTCCTCAGACAACAGGTTACTAATATAATAAATTGTTCTGATTATTAATACAATAAATATTTATTGTTTTGGCACCTCAACTGAAAGCATAATGGACAACACCAGCTTTTTTTTTCAATAAGACATCCTTTTATTTTGAAACCTATTAACATTCTTGAGTATGTTAGGTCTTTTGATAATGTTATAAAGAACTCGATTGCATCAATACACTACAATGTGCATATCCTTTTATCTTTGAAAGCTGACAGTTCTATAATCAATCTATTCAAATATCTTACCTTCCAAAAAATAAAGCCAAAATCAAAACATTATTTCTTTTTAAGTACTTCACAATGAAAAATGTGCACAGATAAATATATCTAATAGTGAAAACTAAATACCTGGAACTATGCAAATGACTTGGTCTGTGGCACACAAACAAATGGGGACTGGGTTCAGGAGAAATGATGCGGTCTGAAAACCATGAACATGTTTCAGTAAAGAAATATTAGTTTATTTTATATTATATAAATGGCACTGTTTATCATAGTCTATGCATTGTTCAGTGGATGTTCTTGTTGAGCTCTTTAGTTTATCTTGTTATAAACTGGAAGTTTTTTTTTTTTCAGGAGATGAGAAGTCAAGATGAGAATTTTTAAGAAATTGTTCCAGGATGGCTGTCATGTAATGCAGAAGATCATTTAATCAGTGCAAAGGATAAATCTGTTAATATGCATGTTGTCATAGTTATAGCATAAAATGGTAATACAGTTTTCTTCAAGGCAAAGAACAAAGACATACTTTAAAGAAAATACAACTTTTCAATCAATCTACGGAAAAGACTCTGAGACAGCATCTGAGCTGGCCTTAGTACTTTGTAATTCCCATAACTTCAATGAGGGTTGCACTAGAGACTAAATACTAATGAATATGATTAGTCAGAGCTTTATTACATGATGCTGAGACTATTTTTTTTAATTAGCAAAGCATCTCATTTATTTACTCTCTTTTTTTGCTCTCTTTTAAACCTTGTCTGGAGCAGTCATAGTAACACCACAAGAAAACTAATTCACCTGCTCAGACCTGCTCAGGTCTGAGGTGACATTTAACACTCAATGAACTCTCTAAAACTCTCACAGCCATGTAAGAGACTGAACTAGAACTACCCTGGTAAGTTGCTCTGCTCCCAGTTACCTTGCACCATAACTCTCACATACAATGCTTTTCTATGTTATCAAGTTTTAGAATAGGTTGTAGCAAATGAATTAAATCAAACTATGAAGATTCTAGAGCTGAATATTAGATTTAAATGAGTTAGAGGGTTTTTTTTCCATCTAGATATCCTAGGAATTATTTATTTTTTATTTTTTTATTTTTTGGCTTTTGGGACACTCCCGATGGCGCTCAGGAGTTACTCCTGGTTCTATGCTCAGAAATCGCTCCTGGCAGGCTCAGGGGACCATATGGGATGCCAGGATTCAAACCACTGTCCTTCTGCATGCAAGGCAAATGCTTTACCTCCATGCTATCTCTCTGGCCCCTCCTAGAAATTATTTAAACTCCTCAGGAACATAGAGAGGTTTAATGGAAAGATGATGTAAACAAAATAACTAAAATAAAATAATTTGGAAAATCAGAGAATTTTAGAGATTACCAACTCTCTTCAAAACTATATTGTAGACCTCAAGTATGTCTATAATTATTTAAAATTATATATGAATAATCCTGTTTCACTATACATGTCACATTTTATATTAATACAGAGATTGGAAGTTCTCTAAGAATCTTGGCAGACAGACAATATTTTAGAACTTGAGCCAAATTTATTTTAACAAACTATTTTCAAATGACAGAGAAGCTTGAAGCTATGCACTGCTATGGAAAAATACTAAGCTTATTTGTAATCTTGTTTTCTTCTTGAAAATATTTTTTATGATAAAGTAAGTGTGCTTTAATATTTTATTTATTTACTTTTTCGGTTTGGGTCCACGTCCATTTTTACTAAGGACTTCCTCCTGGTTCTGGCTTGAGGACCATTCCTGACAGAGATAAGGGAATAAATATGCTGCTGGTGAACAAACCCAGGTCTTCTGCATACACGACAAGTTCTTTCTTTATCAAACAACTGTTGGCCCAGCCCCCAAAAATGTGTTTTTTAATTCATTTCATTTTTATGTAATTGACATTATCATACTCTTTTGATTTAAAATATGTATATGAGAAATATATAAAAATGACATTGTCATTAAAACAGGAAGCATTTTCTCCTCTCTAAAAAAACATATCTCCCAATTGAGTTGGCTTATATCTCTACAATTTACTTTAAATCACTTACATTGCTTCTGTGGAATAAGCCTAGACATGTACATTATATATTTTTTCTTTCCTAGTAACTGGAAGGGACAGGTGTGAAAGCTTCTATTTTCTGTTTGTCCTAAAATTGAAAGAGAAATTAAATTTTACACCCTGAGTGCAATCTATCTGCATATTGTTTTAGCTCTTTGCAATTATGACACCAGAAATGCATTAAATATTTCCATATTCATAGAATAAAATCCAAGTAGTAAAGAACCTATAAAATTTCAATCACTAATTAATATCAAATGTATCTAAATGCAAGCAAGCCACCATAGTTAGTAAAGTAATGGATTTTAAACCTGATTTTTACTTAACATGTCTCCAATAAATCACATATCTCAAATAAACTGGTGTGCTGAAGTTCTGTGGCTGGCAGCCTAATGAGAATGAATAGCTTACAATCTTCTGGGACTGACCCACTTAGTAGTTCACACCATCCATCGAATGGAAGACTGCAGAGGTACAAGGTAACACCTTTGCTACTGTAATTCTGTCTAATGAGGTATCACAAGATGTCTAGCGGTTCAAAGGTGTGTGATAAGGGCAAGTAAGGATAAAATATCCTTACACTGAATTATGTATACACATTCTGAGTATCTTTGTCACAGGATCAAATATTATTTTTTAAAAAGGCCAGGTCTTTATGTAGTTATTTGCACTTTAAAGAGACAAAAGTACTATAAATTTTATCTTCATATTATTAAGGAGTGATGGAGATATATGAACTCAATCCTTCTTGCTTACAAATAATAAAACTAAATGGTAGGCTGGCTTAACTATTCAAATGGTATATTTATCTAGTAGATAACTAGACCATATGTTAACCTCAAAATTTAAAATAACCAATTTGCTTATATTGTGTGATACTTTTCTAACTATGTGCATGTATCATTTCAGAGTGAAAAAATGAGGCTTGGGTCAAATCAAAGCATCTGTTAACATATTATTATTGTCTCTCTAGAAATTCACAGGACAGTATTAATTATCTAGGCCATTGATCTAGAGAAGTTTTTAATGTTAATTGCTAATTAAAGAAAATTAATGGTGAAAAGTAAATTAAAAATAAAACAGAGATGAACTATAAAAGATAATGAGGCCATTTACAACCAATTGAATAGTTTTACACAGTTTTCCCTCAAATAACCAATAATTACTTCCAAATATGTTGGAAAGATCAGTGTACAGATCAGCAAGCTATCTTACTTCAAATTTTTAAAGTGGATCAAACACTACTGAGCTTCTAGAAAGATTTTTTCCCACTCAGCTGGATCACCCACGTAGGTTGATCTTCCAAAGGCTACTGGGTTTTAATTTCTGACTCATTGTGGCATACAGCTTTAGACTTATATCTGTGCCTTAATATAATTTCTCACACATCATATGATAGTATTTGGAAACTTGTTTATTTGATCATAGAATTTATGCATTTCTAGAAAAAATTAAAATTAGAATCAAGAAACATGTTGGTGATAGAGACTAGCTACTTTTCCAAAGCACTTTTTAATGTTCATTTAAAAATACATTCCCAAAATCTACTGACATTTTAAAAACTAAAAAGCTAATAGCAAGAGTACTTTATAAAAAATTAAATTAATAAAATCATATGTTGATTTAACATTTATATATATTTATCAGTGCTATCAATCTAAAGAAAGGACCAATATATCATTACCTCTATATCTTTAGGCAGTGAAATAATTGAGATTTTTAGAAAACTGATTTTAAACTAATCTTACTTTCAAAGCATTTCTTCTATTTTTATATTATAATAACAGAGACAAAATGCACACTTTAATATACCTCCTTTTTTAGATTTAGCCTTATACAAATTACATTAGTGTAAAGAATATAAAGTTAATAAAGTAAAATTTATTGCTATTAATATAAAAATAATCTAGTAGTTATTAAAACTCATTGTGACTTGACTATTTCTAAAAAAACAGTTGTCTTAATCAATGTTTCTGCTAAATAATTAAAAAATAGTAAGACCACACAGTACATTAATTAAGGCAACTTGGCTTTTCACTTTTTTGATCAATTCCAAAAGTGAACTTGACATTGGTGCCTCTAGCACTGGCCAGGATTTTTAGCGTAGAATCAGTAAGACCCTGAGTATTTTTGATGTGGCCCCCAAAACAAATATATGCAGATAGTTTCAAAATATAATAAAAGTAGAAAATTACTGTAGCTGGAGTTACAGCAGGTAGGATATTTCCTTTTACATGGCTTGTTGGATTTGTTCCCATGCTTCCCATTTGGACTCCTAAGTATACACCAGTACTATTTTCTTAAGTAGAGAGCCTGGAGTAAACCTCCTAGCATCACCAAGTGTGACTTCTAAGCAAACATAAAACCTAAATTATTTTATAGTTAAATTCAAAATAAATAAATATATATACCAAGTACAGAAAATAAGTTAAAATTTGCCCCCCAGGCATTATTGTTCTATTAAAATGTGTGGAGTCCTTTTATAATTTACTTGCACATAATTACAGAGCCCTTATTAAAGAGTCTAAATTAGAATTTTTATAACAATTTTTGAGAATAAAAAATATAGTAATCATTTTAAATTATAGCTTAATCTAGGTAAATTTATTTACATGAAACTATGCTTTAAAGGTACAATTTTATCTTTCTCTTTTTGGGGGGATAGTGGGGCCACGAATGATGATACTCAGATGTAACTCATGGATCAACACTCGAGAATTATTCCTAATGGTATACAGAGGATGATATGAGATGTGAGAAATCAAACCCAGAATAGCCACATTGCAGGCAAGGGTCCCACCCATTAAACTCTTATTTTAGTCCCTCGTTGTCTTTTTAAAATATATGGTAGAGACCCTTGTAAACCCCCAATAAACTAACTTTCCTCCACCACAGTCCACTGGACCAACTTTGTCTTTGAATATCCCTATACTATTTACCCTCTTGGAATCTCAATTCTAAAATAATGAGAAAAAGCACTTGCTTTCCTTTTGATTTCTCTGTCCCTTAATTTTGCTTCTTTATAAGAGAATAATTATGTGATTATAAATAATGCCAATTTTAAAGATTCAGAAAAGGAAACAAAAATAAACATACTTAAACTATGTGTAGATTCGTATGAGCTTACATAATGCAAAATAATAATTTTAATTAGCAGCATTATTTTACACAACATTTTTTTCAGGCTTGATAGCCATTTCAAAAGATAGAATATTTTTCATATTACATTTGCTAGAGTACCATGTATTTTTTGAAAAGTCCTTAAATTATTTTTTTTTTACTTTGGTTTGGTATTTGGTCATATCTGGCAGTTTATCAAAGACTACTTTGAACTTAAGAATCACTTCGTTCAGGGATCCATATAGAATGCTGGGGATTGAATGCAGATTGGCTGCATGCAAGGCAAGCACCTTAATTGCTATTCTAAATCTCCTTTATTGCTATGCTATTCCTTTGGTCCCTGAATAATTTTTATTAAGCAGGGCATTGTGTTTTAACTGTTTGATACATAAACTGACAAAGTTATAACTAACTCGAGGAGTGAGTTGGGAATATGAAGCTATAAAGAATGGCAATTAAAGAAAATGGACAGGATTTATTCTATTGGTTAAATAGTGTTACAAGTCTCACAGTTTTACCAAATATTAAGCATTATATGAAATTTTATCTAATATATCAAATCAAACATGAACAACATTTGGGGTATTTCTAAAATTATTTCTCAAAAATGGTTGAAGAAATTGTAAAACTACATATTTGTGTATTTGTGTAATGTTTTTAGGGTATTCTTTTCATAATACAACATCTTTTTTATGATATATAATATATATCGAATATACATTTGATATATATATATATTGAATAAGATGCTATGAATTGGTTAGAAAAAATGTTTATTACCAAAGTATATACAATCATTTAAGAACTTAAAAGATTAACATAATTTATTTACATAATTATAAATTAATCAGATAATTATAATTATTATTGTATGGAAGCAAGATTTATCATTAAAATTATATAGAATGCAAATATAAAGTTCTGAGGCTGCAGAAATAGTACAACAACAAGACCATTTTTCTGCTTTTAGCCAACCTGTGTTAAATTTTCTGAAATACATGCGGTTCCCTGAGCATTGATAAATCGTGATCTTAGAACAATGAGCTAGGAGAAGTCCTAATCATCTATGATATGGCCGAAAGATCAAAGTAAATAAATAAATATAATTTATGTATAACCTTATAATAAATTTATTTTGATTGAAAATTTTTAATTTTATCAAAAACAAACATAACACATTACATTTCTTAAGATATAATTTAAGCTCTTTCAGAGTAGTAATCTTTGAATGAATAATTTATCTTCTTATCTCCTGAAAGACCAATATTAACATTGAGACAGCCAATTGACAAAGATATGCTGTTGAGTTCATTAATCTCCACTTTAAAATAATGCACAACTTGAAACTTTTTAAGAAGTTAAAACAGCTCTTTTAGATTGAAATAGTTTAATTAAAGCATCCTGTACTTCAATAGCAAGTTCCATAATTTATTTGCAATGGTAAGCAAAGATTTCATTAACTTCCACCAGAAGTCTAAGATTTAGGGATATTAGTTGTAATTAGAAAAAAATTAAAGCTACACTTCAGAATTAATTGAAATTATTAAAATGTTTGCTCTTGCATTATTTACTGCTAGAATATCAGCAGGAAACATTTTATACTTTCTCCTAAGTAATTCCACAGTGTATATTGAGAACATAACATCACTTACATTGAATATTAGGTTTTTCAAAGTGAACCTACAATAAGCTTTTATTTTATTCTATTTCTCTGGATAAGTTTATAATAATTCTTCTCTAGTAAAGTATAAAAGCTAATACACTCCTAATGAATGGGTATAATATAAAATATGAGAATTTTCACCTCTTATCACATCTATCAGCAGGATTCACCAAAAATTAAGATAGTTTTACTTAATTGCTTTTTAGCTTTAGTGACCATCAATCATACTAAAGTTCATTTTTCAACCCATAAAAATGTAGGAAAGCAAAAAAAAAAACCGTGGCTCTGAGTATAAACATATTGTGATTTACTGATGATTATATCTTATATACTATATTCAGTTTTATCATAAGTATTAGATATTTTGAATTTTCTAGTTCAATACAGATGTCTTCAGAAAAACACATAATTAGATTAAATAAAATTGTTTACATGATATATGCTTAAAACTTATAGCAAAATAGGTATACTTATGAGTGCTGAAGGAAAATGAATGTGAATAAATAGCAGCAAGGTTTAGCAACACTATGTAACTATATGGAAAACAGTATAAATAATTGTAGGCATTTTTTTCAAAGACATATGAAGTAAATATTTCTTCTAGGTTTACTTTTATTTCTTATAATCTTAGAGTGTATGTTACAAAAAATCAATCATCATACTGTCTATACACTCTCTTTTCTTCATTTTTATTTTATTTATTTACTTTTGTTTTCTGAACCACACTCAGTGACACTTAAGGGTTACTCTTGGCACTGCACTCAGAAATCACTTCTGACTTGGGGGACCATAAGGGACTCCAAAGGATACAACCGCAGTCCATCCTGGGTCAACCGCGTGAAAGACAAATGCCCTATCACTCACTGTACTATCCCTCCGGCCCTCTTTTCATTTTTATTGAAATTAAATGTTTTCCACTAGTTTCGATTTTTGCTAATCATTCAAAAGTATAGAGGATACATTACATAAAACACCCATTTTACCTTGTAAATTTTTTTTTGTTTTAATTATTTTCAAATTCATGATTACTAAGTTGTTCATAATACAGTTTTTTTCTTTCACAGTTAAAACTTGTCCATGATTGAGTTTTAGTCATTCAGTATACAACACTCTTCCTCAGTGCATATGGAAAAATGTGTTAAACTCAATTTTGAGACTGGTTATTCTAAAGTAAACTATGGCTCACTAGGATAAATACTAAAATTTCTCCCAAAAGTTGATTAAATATGTTTAATTCCACACTATTCCAAAAACTTGTGGTTGGTATTCAAAAACTCAATTATAATATTTTACCTATTAAAACAATTCAAAGTTAATTTGTTTGCTGGGAATAAGCATTTTCCTACAAGTGTGTGAAGTTTTTTTTTTAAGTCTGTGAAGCTTTAACCATAATATAATGCCTTGATTCTTTCCTCTTATGCTCATTTTTACCTTTAAATACCTTTCAATCTCCCCAAGAACCAATGATTATAAGCTTTATTTTCTGAAACAAAGAACATTTATGTCATAGCTAACTAAATGGCATGTTTATTGTACATGAATACCATCAACATTATAGTCATTACATCATTTAGGATTTAGAACCATTAAAGAAATGGTTTGCATAATGTTTTTAAAGTCAAATAGAAAATTTAGATATGAAGTTGTGACTTCTCACATATCACAACAAAATACTCTTCATAAGAAAAAGTTAACAAACCTAAAATCAATTATTTTTTCTGAAGTCTTGAATTTTTTTTTTTACTTAAAGTAATACATGGGTTAGGCTAGAAGACAATACAATGGACAATGTTCCTTGTCTTGCATTCAGCTGACCTGAATTCAATTCTATATGAACTTCAGAGCCCTGCCAAATTAATCCCTAAATACAAATACAGAAGTGTGCCCTGAGTACTGCCAAGAGATAGCTTGGTTATTCCACAGAATGTAGTTTGTATTCAACAGTTCTATTTTTTGGAAATTGTAAATACCAATCTACATTGTAGCAATATTTACTATTTGTGCTGTTTCCTTGTTTGAGCAAAACCATTCTCTTTAAAACAGATTGCTTGTTATACAGTGTGCACTATGAATCTAGGAAGTTCACCGGAATTTTAAGATTGATGAGAGTACAACATACATGCCATAGTCAACAGATGTTACAGTAGCTTCTCCAGCAACAAAGACATGGCACTGAGCCAAACTGAAATCTGAATCTGTACATTTAGGACCAGGACACAGTAAGAAATCCACAGAGTTCTACTATAATAAGCCAAAGGAGTCTGACATTTGAAAGATTGGCATAGAAATACCAGTATAAGATTTGCTAGAAATTATCACTTGTATGGCAAATAATGGCAGCTGTGAGGAAGCAACAGAATGCTGATCAATTTATTGTGCAGAAGCAATACAGTAGGTGGCTTGAATCATCTTGAATAAAGCCACAGAAAGAAAAAGATCAATCAGTGGGTAGCATTAAATATAAAATAGATTGGAAATATGCAACTGCAATAGAATTTAAACTAGGTTCTGAAGATACATGTGGGTCATAAATTTAGGAGTTAAGCTCCTTAAATAAAAAAATATTTTTGTATTTTGGGTCACACACAATACCACTCTTGGATTACTCCTGGCTCTGCACTGAGAAATCACTCATGGCTGACTCAGGAAGGTACATAAGGGATGCCAGGGATAAAACCTGAGTTAGCCATGTCAAAGATAAATGCCTTACCTTCTGTATTATCTCACCAGCCTTTATATCAAAATTTTGTGACAAAATTTTCATATACAAAGTAAATATATAAATCATATTTTAATATAAACTACATAAGAAAAATAGCTTTTAAAATAAAGGTTTTTACATAACTTTCTTATAAATCATATATTTGTTGGGGGGTGAGGCTTAAAATGACTTATTTTGTTGTCTAGATTTTGAAGCACACTGAGCTGGACTCCGGGCATACTCTCTCTCCTCTTCACTTAGGGGTCAATCACTCAAGGTGGGCCTCAAGAGCAGAGAATCAAACTTGTTGACTGTGATTCTCTTGCAAGGCAAGTAGACTACCAGATGTAATATCACTGTGACCCATGAAAATAAAGTGTGTTTTGTGTGTTGTGCAGATCCCTTAATGTCATACTAATATGTTTTATTGTTTAATTGGTTGTTCTTTGTTGTTTTCGTTTTGTTTGTATGGTGACCCACACTCAGTTATACTCAGAACTTCTGACTATACTCAGAGATCACTGCTGGTAAGGCTCAGAGGGCCATATGTGACGCCAAGGATTGAAACTAGATTCATAGTATGAATGCAAATGCCCTACCCATTATAATATCATGTCAGCTTGCATTTAGCTGTTTTATAAACATTATAATATACATGATTCTGCAGTATAATTTCCTTTAATGTCTTAAAGATGAGCACATAATTCATTCTGAACCATTAAATATTTGTAAAAGGCCAATGTCCAATTGAGATAAGAAACAAGTAAAAAGACTGGAATTTGTCATTCTGAGATGATTTGAGCTGTGAACTGAAGATGACCTTTTCACATTGGATCGTCTTTAGAGGTAGGATTTTTAAGTGATAATGTGATCTTCATGCAACGCAATTAAAGTGTTATCAGAGAGTTTATTTATTATGAGAAAACCCAAAAATGGAGGCTGCCATCTGTGAACCAATGTTTGTACCCAATACCAAATCAGCTAGTGCCTTGGTGTTAAAATATGAGAAATAAATTTCCATTGCTTTTTGGTCACCCAGTTTACTAAATTTTGTTAGAGAAACTAAAATGAAGAATAAATATTTAGTAAAACGTTGGTGTACAATGAAAGGTAAATGGTTCTATTGAAGTAAAAATTTGCCTATTATAGCTTAGTTTCTATCAGGTCTATTTATATTATGACCCCCAACAAGCCAAATTTTGGATGCTAAAAATATAACGAGACAATCTAGACTTCTCATAAAATAAAAACTTTCCTTTCTTGAAGCAGTAAGTTTTGCTCATTTTACCAAATTACTTGGACCGATTTATCTGAATTTCTATGAAGAATCAATCTAGAACATACTTTGCAAATACTACTGTTATGTGAAAGTTAAACAGCAAATAATGAATTCCTAATTCAAGAAACAATAAAAGCTTAAAAAGTTTTAACCTGAATATTGTGCCTTTTATCTTGGTAAAAAAGCATAATACCTAGTTTGCACTACGAGATGACCCCGAGAAAACTCTTTAACATACACTTTATCTCTAGGTTTACCTTCTTTTAGGGTTTCAAGCACAGGACCAGTCAGACCACCGAAGCAGTAACAGCGACGTACAGACTCAAACTACATGCTCTATTCACTGAACACATTCAAGCAAACTAGCATTCCCTTGCTATTCTCTCCTCTCTTCTCACCACTTTCTTTTTTACTTTTTTTCTTTTATATTCTTTTCTTTACTTTCTATCCTTTCTCTTCTCCCTTCTTTCTAATGTATTTTTCTCTTTTCTCCCTCCCTACCCCTTCCATACACCTTACCCTTTCCCCCCTCTGGAAATCCAACTATCCCTCCACCCCTCAATCCCATCCAGACCTCCCTCTATATTAAAACACTTCACCCTCAGTCCTTAATCTATTAGGCAACAAGATCGACCTCCTACCCCAACGAACCAGTACCCAGCACCCAAGAGAAGGGACACCCAGTCAAACCCACACCTCGTCCCGGGCAAGAAATGACAGCCAACTCCCCTGCGGACTCATGCTGTGAGGCCCTCCCTACCAACTCCCCCTAACGTGGACTGTTTCTTGAAACTGGACCTAGGTCCAAAAGTATCCCCAATGCAAGAACTCTTTCAAGACCTCCTTGCCGCAAACTTTTACCAACCTGAAGAAGGTCAGGGGGAACCCATACATCACAAGAAAAACCCAAAAGACAATGGGAAAAACTGTACTTCCAACATAGACATAGGACCTGTAATACACCACCTCGTTACCTGCTCTCCCCCAAATGTAAGGTAGTCTTTTGCACCACTTTGGTCCTTTAAAAACTTCGCTAACTCATTTTACTTCTTTTTTTTTTCCTTTTCTTAAATTTATTTATTTATTTTTTTAAATGTTGGTCCTACATATACATTTGCGAGCACATACATTTTTATTTCTTTCTTTTTTTTTTTTTTTATCATTTTTGGGTATGTGACCTGTGTCTGTTATCCCCTCTGTCCAGCCCCAACTACACCGACAATATAATGTGGCACCACTTCCCCATGCAAAGACACACTAAATAAAGGGGAAATCTTACATATAAAAAAAAAGAGCTCTTATCTACTAGAGATGGGAACTCATAGTTGTTTACAATACAGGGATATCTCCTACCTTGAAAATATGTCATGTGGAATCAACTTAGACCTCAGGTGATTAGATACCATTCATCCAGCCTTGAACCCTGGATCCCAGACATAGAATTGGCACAGCTCTTCACATCAGCTGCAGGAAACAAACTCCATCTGAGACAGCCTTAATACTGCGGGGTCAACAACAAGGGCCAGCCCTAACATGATATCCTGACATTGAGGAAAATGTGAACAACTTGACCTGAGAGCAGATTAGCATACCTTACCAGCTAACGACAAGACAAAACCAGAAGACTCGGCACCCTTTGGTAGGTCCAAAAGCCAAGATCGTGATTTACAGATGACTGGCTACTAGAACCACGACCAGACAGTATACATCTTGGGACCAATAAAAAAGCCCTAATTTAGGGTTTGAACTATGACTTGTACAATAATCATGATCCCCAGTCCCAAAGGTCTGACAGAGACAACTGCAACAGAATGGGGCTTCTGGAAGCACAAAGAAAGACGCTATCCTAGGTGCCATCCTAGGTTCAGTGCAAAGATCAAGATCACCAACCACAGAAGATGGATTAAAATGACACTGAGGTAACAGAACCCCTAGAACCACAAAGACTGACTTCATCATAAGTCCCACCTCAGGATCTGTGCAGATACTGAGACCTCTAAACACAGAGCTCTGATTGGATCACCCTGGACAGAGCAGTAGTCTTCCACACACCAAAAAAAAAAAAAAAACAAAACACCACCGGGAGAATAAATGATCCTGAGCAAAGTCTAGAGCTGATCCCATGACAGTATACTCCAAGGACGGAGAAACCCCTTATTTCTTAGGCCAAGTGAATTCCTTTTCGAATGACCCCAATATTTACTGTGCCAGGGCAGGAGGGGAAAAAAACAAAAATACAAAAAGCACAAAATCTTGGTTATTTTATATATATATACATATATATATTTTTACCTTCATTTATTATTGTTATTATTATTTTTATTTACGTATCTATTTTGGTCGATTTCTCTGTTTGGGTGTGATTATTGAAATCGTTGTCCCCAAATATACTTATTTTTTTTCTCTTCTTTTCTCTTTTTTCGTTATGTGCTATGCCATGTTTCTTATTTCAAGACCATGGCGTGTTTTTGGTTTGTTTGTTTTTGTTTCTTTCTTTTTTTTTCTTTTTTTTTTTTTTCGTCTATTTTTTTGTGGTGCTTATTGATATAGCTGGAGTCCTCACTGGATAACTGACACTTTTTTTTTTTTTGGTACTGGTGGAGTGTTTCACCTTCTTTTTCTCCTTCATCTCCCAAATCGATGATGAGAGCCTCTAGAAGGATTCCACCCATTTTTGGAGTATTAGACTCTTACCCCAGTTTATATATCTTCTCTTTTTCTGGCAAAACCATGCAACTTGAACTAGCTAGTCCTGCCTACAGTTAGAGGGGGAGATAAAGGAGGCATCAAGACCAAACAGGTGCAAGACTACTAGGTAGTGGGTTGGATACAGAGGGGACCACATATTCTAGCCGCCCTGGGGGTGAGGGAAGAGGAAATGGGAGGTAGGACAAAAACGGAGGTGTAGGGAGGACAATTTGGTGATGGGAATCCCCCCTGATTTTATGTAAATATGTACCTAAAATGTTATTGTCAACAATATGTAAGACACTATGATCAAAATAAAAATTATATTAAAAAAAAGCATAATACATCATTGTTCATATTTTAAATATACAAAATTACTCTATTTTTCAATTTTAATGAGGTATAATTGGCAGATAAAATATTAGTTTCAGACTTCAGATTTGAAAGGACTGAGAACAGCAACTGTCTTTAATTGCAGCATTCAAGGCAAGCACCTTAACCCTATAATTTATCTCTGACTCCCTATGCTCACGTTTTAAATAATTACATGTACTTTTGAAAATTTAATACAATATTCAAGATACTACTCATCTTCTTTCAAGATTCAGTTATCAGATTTACCTCAACAGGCATCACATATTTCTCATAATTCACATACCCACTAACATTAAAGGAGGATTCTTCTATTCAGTGTAATTTCATTAATATAGAGCTGTATATTAATATACAGCCTTTTTCTATCCAAAATGTGAAGATTAAATTTAAATGTATGTTACAATTAATAGCCAATTAATATAAGTTTAAATAAAGATTCATAATTGAAATTTGAGAATAGTTATCAATATACTAGAAAAAATGATCAAATAAATTATTGTACTATTTCACGCAAATCAAATATTTAATACATTTGATTTAATGTTATGCAATAGGGGTCAGAGTGATCACACATCAGTAGGGCATTTGCCTTACATGCAGCCACCCGGGATAAACCCGGGTTCAATCCTCAGCATCCCATATGGCCCACCTAGCCTGGCAGGAGTGATTTCTGAGCACAGAGCCAGGAGTAATCCTAAGCACTACCGGGTGTGGCCCTAAAACCTAAATAAATGAATAAATAAATATGTCATGCAATCGTGTAAATAATTCAAAGGCTACATGGTAATGGTACATGAGTAATAAGAATTCATGCAAATAATTGGCATTAAAATGACTCTAATTAAAATTAGGGCTAATATTTTTAGTTTCCACTTTTTTCCTTGAGTTTTTATAAACAGCATTCCTTACAATATATTGTATATTATATAGTTATGCCAGTCTAAATTCATCATCATGTGAATCATGCATGAAAGTTCTCTGAATTGTTATACTGACAGTGTACATATTTTGATCAAAATGTTCATTCTGCAGTTGATCCTGAGCTCCTATTGTCAGTCTTTCTACAGTACTGTACTTTTTGCATAGAAAAACTGACTCAAGTTAATCTTATGATTGTAGCTTCAATGTCACCAAGTGAATAGATGTATCAAAAGTTGATACAATATTTTATAAACTAGATAGGTGTGAACCACCTTGCTTAATCTACCAGACTGAGAACCCTAGTATGGATATGCACTTCAAGTCAAAGCAGACAGCATATCATGTTTCTTTAACAGTATCAAAAGTATCCAAAGAAGAAAATAAGTACACTCAAATGCATCTGTGCCAATATTACCCACTCAGATTTTTGAAGAAGATATATGGAGTCAGTGTGTGATCTATTTTTGTTACTTTGAGTAGCATTGTCACAATGTTCTATTTACATGTGTCATTGACTTATGACAATTTGTGTTCCTCTCACTTGAGAGGGATTGTGTTATTAAAAACAAAACCATTATCCAATTTGATATGTAAGACCTATTCCCTTTCGTTATATAGAATGGATGAGATGGTCAAAGACCTCTTTACAATAATACCATAAATGGGAGGAAAATATTCAACATCTATGCACCAGTTGTAAAATTGCAAAGTGATTTAATGTATTTTTTGAAATCAGGTATAATGCACTTTTTATACAACTTTGGTATGATATATAGTTTATATGTATGCTTCAGTATACATAAAATTGTTGCTTAATTAACTACACAGAATCAATATGTAATACTGTAGTTATTGTATAAATGGCAGCTAAACTAGTGACTGACTTATACTTAAGTCATTCAATAATATTAGCTATGATTGCCTTCATATAAAAATTTTTATTAGGGTGTATAAGAAAGTACTGTTATAATACTTTAAAAACTCAAGAAGATCCTGAGGTCACCTTTACTTCAGATAGAATGCTTCCTTTATTATTATTGCTGTTATTATTATATTTGTCAATGGGTATTTGGTCATATCCAGTGGTTCTCAGGGTTTACGCAAGGCTCTTTGTTCAGGAATTAGTCAAGGTTGGGCTTGAAGGAACTGTATGTGTTACTAGAGCTAGAATGTAATTTCACCACTTGCAAGGCAAGTATCCTACCTGCTGTACTATTGCTGTGTTTCCCTGTCTCCTTTTTTTTTTTTTTTTTTTTTTTTTTTGGTTTTTGGGCCACACCCGGCGATGCTCAGGGGTTACTCCAGGCTCTCTGCTCAGAAATAGCTCCTGTCAGGCACGGGGGACCATATAGAACACCGGGATTCAAACCAACCACCTTTGGTCCTGGATCGGCTGCTTGCAAGGCAAACAGCGCTGTGCTATCTCTCTGGGCCCTCCCTGCCTCCTTTTAATGTGCTATACAAGTTGATGCAAAATAGTTAAAAATTTATTGTTTTGGTAGAAATAAAATTAAAAGAGTTGGAATACATACTTTGTACATCTACCCCAAAGCACCATTATGTGAGAATCCCTTCCCCCTCAGCATAATCCTATTGGGAGTTGCTCCCAGCAAACACTGCCAGATACAATTCAAAACAAAGCAAAGCAAACTGAAAACTTCATTGTTATATTTATGTGAGAGAAAAGATATTGTAAAGGAACTTCACAATACTAACTATAGTTTAGTGTTTAAATTATCATGTAGTCATGCGAATGAGATTAAAGGGAACAAGCAGAAAAATATGTATGGCTTGAGAACAGAACAGGTAAGTGATAAATCTATTCAATAAAAAATAAGTATAGTCTGATTACCCCTAATGTAGTCTCTCCAACCAATTAATTTATAGGTTTAGTCTACAGATTTTATGCAAAAACATTCTTAGTTATTGTCTAAAATTTATTCTCTGGGGATAACATATTTGTAGGTGACATTGGAATGTTGGTATCAAAGTGTCCTAGTGAATAAGTAGATTTTCACAAAAAGGTAGGGAATAAAAATATTAGGAAGGCTTCACATTCCTAAAACAAACAAACAAAAACAAGAAAGAGATTATCAAAATGTAGGAATCAAATGCTAAATAATTTCCATGTGATCACATCATTATATCACATGGAATAGCCTCAACCGTTGGTATAACTGAGGCAACTGAAACATGCATTACAAATTAAACACAGATGGTTGTTAAGAAGAAATGAGGGGGCCAGAGAGATAGAACAGTGATAAGGCATTTACTTGCATGTGGCTGACCCAGGAGGGATCCTGTTTTATTCCCTGCATCCCATGTGGTTCCCCCAGCCTGCCAGGGGTGATTTCTGAGTGAGTACAGAGCCAGGAGTAGCCCATGAGCTAATCAATCAATCAATCAATAATATAAACCAATCAATCAATAATATAAATAAATAAATTTTAAAAATAAACAAATGAGTAGCACATGTGACACAGATTGAACACAACCTTTCATAGGGAAAGCAACTTGACATATTTACACAATTGCATGCAAGCAGAAGTTCATAAAATAAATATAAGTATCAAAAATAACTAAATAAATTAGGTAATAGCGATAAAGTGAAGTTATGTAATATTTTCTCTATCTTTGTGAGGTTTTAATGCAGCATTAAATTTTATGTGCAAATGGTTCGAGTGTCAAAGAATATATTATCTTGACACTGATTTTAATATTTTCTGCTGGAAGTACTTAATGGATAGTACCACCAGTCTTAGTTAGGACAAATAAAAACTTTCAAAATTAAATTAAAAATGTCTCCCTTCAGAGAATTCAAGTTGTTTATTGAGGGTATTATTTAACTTATTAACTTCTAAGATCCATAATCATCACATTATTTTCTAACATTCTAAATTATTTTCCCTTTTGATTATTTAATAAACAATCTACATTGTGGGACCTTAAATGAAAATAACTCATACCAAAGTATAAACAGGAACAATTTTTCTCTGTCTTCTTATTTCTTTCTTTCTTTCTTTTTTCTTTCTTTCTTTCTTTTATTTTTAGAAAAACAGTAACTCTCCCTAGGATAGTTTGTTAGATAGGATACTTTGTTAGAAGTAAAATATCAACGTATATCCTGACAGGAACTTACATTATCTTCTTTGAATTTGTACTAAGTAGATTTGGTACATATTAGCACCTAATGGCAGAGATAGTTGAAACTATTACTATGATCATTTATATATTTATATATTTTCTTCAGTTTAAATAAGATAATGGTATGAAATTAGTTTAATTACAACTTTCTAACTATAAAACATGTAGAGTGAGAAACATAAAAATTTAGAACTGGAATAATCCAGTTTTAAATACGAAGAAGGATACCAATTATTTCATTGCAATGGAACTATATTTTCTAAAGAATAAAAAATTATACTTAGGTAGATACCTTTAATGTGTAGGATGATCACATGTATTCATGTCGATGTACTATTTTATGGGTACATTCTCAATATGGGTATATTCTTTTTTCATAAAAGAGACTCACAGGTATGTGTGAGTTAAATATTGTAAGAATTTTATTATCATGTGATACAGATGGCAATAATCTGACTAGTGAATTGGAATAATCAGATCAATTATGACTAGTGAGTCTAACTGCACAAAATACACAGCTCAAAAGTAGAAGAGTGTAACTTGTATAAATTTATTACATAACACGATGATGGTATCTGATTTATTATATATTTGATTTCAATGTTAAATAAACATTTTATTTATGTCAGAGATAGTTAAGCAATTCTGGAACTTGATCAACATGCATTCAAACATACTACATTCCTGTCACCACACACTCCTTGTGACAACCACCCCACTCCCCAGCATCATAGTGGTTAGTTTTAGGAGCCTCCAGCACCTTTCAGTGGCCTAAGTATTTCAGGCACCACAGGGCCTGAATGATAGCACATCTTTATATCTCAGTATTAACCCTCTAGTGAGCCCAGTTGTTTGAGAAGATGAGGGCTCATCCCTCCTTTTCAGTACTTGGCAGAATTCCCCCAATTAAAAAATATATATGTATATATATTAATGCATTGTTAGTATACATGTATTATATGTGGATTATGGTTATTGTAAATATATTAAATTATATTATTATAATGTATTTTATTATATTATTATATATTACATTATATCATGTCATATAATATTATGTTATTTATATTATATTATATGTGTGTACTTGGAAACACTGACATTTCCAGTGCTTCCAAATGGATAGGAAATACTAAAAAAAAGGGGATATGGAACAAACTAAGTAGGAGATAGATTTTTCTCTTAATCTGATAACATGTACCTCTAGGGGGAAAACAGTAGTTCCTGAATTTGAAGTATTTGAAACCTATTTGTTAAAAAAAAAAGAACATTGCCCCAAGATAAGATGATCAAATCTCTTCTTTATTCCACCTTTTCCCTCTTCAAACTTTATCTCTAAGTATAATTTGTGATCTAACTCATAAAGATTTTAGTTCACTATATTGGGTACAAATTGTGGATGTTTTTCCTACCCTCAAAAATACCGGACAAGTGTCCCCTTCTGCAACCACCAACTGTTTTTCTGTACTCCAAATTACCATTTTCTGTTAATGGAAAAAATTATGTTCCAGGTTTTTATTTTTTTTTTTTTTTTGGTTTTTGGGCCACACCCGGTGACGCTCAGGGGTTACTCCTGGCTATGCGCTCAGAAGTCGCTCCTGGCTTGGGGGACCATATGGGATGCCGGGGGATCGAACCGCGGTCCGTCCTAGGCTAGCGCAGGTAAGGCAGGCACCTTACCTTTAGCGCCACCGCCCGGCCCCCCAGGTTTTTATTTTAAGATACCAGGATCACTTCACCTCAGCAAAGGAGTATGCATATATATTTGAAATAAATGTTATAATGAATGTTGAAAAAATATTACTTTTAAAATTTTGTGTATGTTTACCTAGATGCAAAGGACCAAGGCTACCAGGGCTCTAAGGCTACATGCTGCAGAGGCCAAGGTTGCCTGAGTCTGATGCTGCAAGGCTCTAAGGGGCCAATGGGTCCCAGCATGGGTGGGGCATTGTGCCCACCCTGAGATGCCAACATTAATAACCACCTGTCCAGGACTGAGAGAGAAAGACAAGAGAAAGAGAAACTAAGTATACTTTTTATTCCTCCTGGAGTCTGAGACCTGTTACCACTGTCCACTGGGGGTTTCTGAGAGAGAAGAAGAGACAAATGAAAATTCACCAGCCAGAGGATACCAGGGTTCAAAGAGAGAGAGAGAGAGAGAGAGAGAGAGAGAGAGAGAGAGAGAGAGAGAGAGAGAGAGGAATAGATATAAAGCAGGCAGCATCTCTTTAATGTTTTATCTCTAGGCCCCACTGACCAGCAGGCATTGTTCTAGTCACTATTCTGGATCCCCCTTTCAACTGTCCAGTTATTTTATTTTATATCTAGCATGACAGGGTCATGTCCAAGAAGAGTGTCTAGGGGGCATGATCAGGTTCAAATGTCAAACAGTGGGTTTATCTAAAGGGTGTGTCCTACTACCATTACATTAATACCTAGATATTCTTTTATGTAGTTTCTGGAGTTTGTTTTTCAGTAAAAACTACATCAAGAAATATAACTTTGAATAGTTTTGAAAAGTTTAATTCACAGTAATTACAACAAAGTAAGTGTATTAATAACCTTATAGTCTATTACTTAAATATTTGCATATATAAAAAATAATAAATAAATGATAATACTCTACATATATTTTACTGATCTCTTACAAAAATATCAGAGAGCATCTTTTATTCAAACGCCTTTTTATAGTATGTACACAGTTTAACCTGATTTTATATTAAAATGAATGTATTTAATAACTAAGCATCCATAAGAAAATCTAAATTTGTTCCTTTCTCTTTCAGTTGCAAAAGTCAAACTGGGTAACTGAAAGTCCATAATAGTAGTTTTACAATAGTACAATTATATTCTCTGCAATTCTATCAATCATGCCCTTAGCAATATTTATTTTGTTTTTGAAAACAATTGAAATTATCATAGGAGTTCAAGTCTTTCGAATGCAGTTTATCATGAAAATTGATTTAAGAACTAATCTAAGACAATTTGATATCTTGTACCTTAAATTGTACTACTTATTTTTGACACATTTCCAAATTTTAAGACATATTGTTTTTATAAAACTCAATCTTGAAAAAATTTTAAACACACAAAATACTGAAGTATATATGCAAACACGTATAGAAAGCAAAGAAGTCATTAACAACATAAATAAAATTTAAATATACCATGAATTTCTATTTGAAAAAAGTAAGATAAGCATTATTACATATAAGTATGTGATTTAGGGGCTGAAGAGGTGGCATAGCGATGGGGCATTTGCCTTGCATGCGGCTGACACAGGACGAACTTCGGTTCTATCCCCTCACGTCCCATATGGTCCCCCAAGCCAGGAGCGATTTTTGAGCGCATAGCCAGGAGCAAAAAAAAAAAAGTATGTGATTTATAAGCTTCACCTTATATATTTATATTAGAAAATCGGGGGCCGGAGTGGTGGCGCAGCATTAGGGCATTTGTCTTACAAGCAGCTGACCTAAGAGGGACCATGGTTTGATTCCCCCCAACCCCCGTCCCTTATGGTCCTCCAAGCCAGGAGCGAGTTTTTTTGTTTTTTTTTGTTTGTTTTGTTTTGTTTTTGGATTTTGGGTCACACCCGGCAACGCTCAGGGGTTACTCCTGGCTCCATGCTCAGAACTCACCTCTGGCAGGCTAGGGGGACCATATGAGATGCCGGGATTCGAACCACCGTCCTTCTGCGTCTAAGGCAAATGCCTTACCGCTGTGCTGTCTCTCCGACCCCATCCCAGGAGTGATTTCTGAGCGCATAGCTAGGAGTAACCCCCGAGCATCACTGGGTATGCCCCCTGCCCCCAAAAAACAAAAACAAAACAAAACAAAAATTATATAGGGTACACTTGCTTTCTTAGACTGGACAAAGCTTTGAAATTTGTTAAGTATATAACATAAAAGATAAAAAGAAATAAATTCTTAGTTTTCTTTTAAAGTTAAGCTCTTAACTTGAATATATATTTGCTTTTCTGTATTCATTTTTCATATTTAGAAGTCATTTCATTAAAAATATTTTAAATTAAATGTAAGATATCCAACAACATAATTATTTTACTGATTATTAATATGTATTTAAATTTTTATTTTTATTTTATTTATTTATTTATTTATTTATTTATTGCTTTTTGAGCCACACCTGGTGATGCTCAGGGGTTACTCCTGGCTATGTGCTCAGAAATCACTCCTGGCTTGGGGGACAATATGGGACTCCAGGGGATAGAACCATGGTTAGCAAGTGCAAGGGAAGCGCCCTACCACTTGTGCCACCACTGCACCAGCCCATGCATTTAAATTTTTAACAATTTTGTATTTCTTGTTAATATCCCACCTTAGCTATAACTGTTCTTTGTTGTAAAATTATTCTAAAATTAAAAACTATATCTCACCTTTTCAGTTTTAATCTTTGAAATCTTTGTTTCTCTCTTTAATATATTGAGATGAAATATTCTTATTGATTATTTCTAACTTAATACATGTCTCATTGTCTTAAAAGAAACTGTTATTATTTTAATTTTGCATATTAACCTAAACATTGCTTTGTTGAAAAGCAAATCTTAAAAATTGTAGATGTTACAAAGAAGTCATGGATATTGGCAACTCATATTGCTTTCTGCATCTTATCATTGGTAGTGAAGAAAACAAATGCAAAATAATAAGTTACATATTTTTTCAGTAGTAAAACATTCTTTAGAGTAAAGTTTCTCAGTTGTGACCCCACATACCATTCCAATCCCACCACCAGACTCGATGAGGATATTCCAACTGGACCACAGAGAGATCATATCAATGATGTATTATAGCATGATGGTAAGGGTACAAAGGGTAGGAAAGTGAGACACAAGAAGGAAATAAAGTTGAAGAATTCCACTGTGGTAAAATGGTTGAGAAACACTGGATTATAGAAACTATGATCTAGCCACCTCTTTCCTAATCTTTATACATTTCCTCAAAGCCACTCCCAATAAAAATTCAGGCCATACAACCTCAAAGCTCAGTTACTGCTATTATGATGTCAGGACAAATCCTTTAGCTCTAGATAGCTCCTCGGCTCCTATGTTTTCTCACATTGCAATAATACAGTTCAAAATATGCTTAATGCTATCATTATTTTTATAAGTAACCATAATACTAGATTTTTCATAAGATTTTTAAATTGTGATTATCTGGCAGTATGCCAACTTCTATCTGACACAAGTGCACAGAGTTATCTTCCTGAGGCAACAAACTAAACTCTAAGGATAAGAGAAAAACTAAAGACCTTAGATTCTACAATCACTTAAGTGTTCACCTAGTGGGTAATGTTCACTTTCAATTCTTTCTTCAAGACATTTTTCAAGAGATTGAAAAGGCAAAACCATCACTACCAGTACAGTTAATGTCTACATTATGGGATTGTACCAGTGGAACTTCATTTATTCTTTATGGATGCCAAATTGCTTTTGAAAAGTTTAAGTAGTAAAGTCCAGTGAAGTGATAGTGATGAATAAAGATTACATCTTTATGCATGTGGTGAACATATGTATACACACAGGTATGTATGCACAAATGTGGCCACATGAGACAAATGAATTTAAATGACACTCCACTAATTACAAAAGCTCACTCTTTTCAATTAGTATATCAAATATATAGTACAGGGTCACTTGTACTGTTGAAATCTAATATAGGTGTAAGTACAAAGGACACTCCTAAAACTAAGATGTTTCCAAACATCATGTGATAAATGTATTAGCTGCAATAAATATGAGAGATTGATATAGTCAAGCAATTTTGAACATCATGTTTTTCAGAAATTTCTTAAAAGAAAGAAATGTGATTAGGTTCTCTGGGTCCCTTTTCTTCAAACTATTATATAGATTCTATATCATTCCAATTTCCATATTCATGTTTTAAAAATGTAGCACTAATAAAAGTTCTATGCATCAGTAATATATCTCTAACTGCAAAGTCATTTATATCAGAAGTTAAACACTTTTGTCCTGTAAACTTCCCATTTCTAAAATTTTAACACAACATCCAAATAAGTCTTTTATATCAACAGCAATATGTTAATTTTTTCTTTTACTCTTAATATTATTTTACTCTTAATATTCATAAAGAAAAGTATACTTTACACTTGCAGGTTGCATTTGCACACTACTATCAATGTACAGGAAATTCAGAATGTCGATCCAGAAAGGAAAACAAAAAATTATTTGAAATAGTTAATATTCAAATACTGTACCTACTGAACAATGTTTCGTGTTTCCTAATTAAATGATTTTAGTAAATGATAATCAAATCCAAAGAGTTCTATAAAACTGATACAACAAAGTAGCCTACAAAAATCATTCCTATATTACTGGACTAGACCTATAAATTCCATGTTATTATTAAAAGAAAAAGAAAGAAAAGTATGTTTCCTTTCACTAACTGCAACTGTAAGCAAATGCAGGTATAGAGCACTTTATTAGAAAGAACTCCTTTAGTAAGCACACGTTAGAGGAATTAATCATTCATTCCCTGCAGACTGCTTATGTATTTCATAGGGCCATTATCTGATCTGAATAACAAGAACAATTGCATAATAAAACACATTGCTGCTGACGCTAGCAACTTTCTTCTTTCAACTTTAAAGTTGCAACCACCTTTGTATCACACAGAAAGAAAGTGACATAAAAACATGTTTTAAAGTAAAAACAACAAAAACAAAAATACTGACAAATTTAATTAACTCCATCCAGCTTTGACTATTTTTTAATAATTACAAAGTGTCCTCAAGCATAATATGCACAGTATGATCCAGCTATACTGTAATGGTTTTAATGTAGGCTCTTTTCGTCATCTCTATGACATAATTACAACATAGGCAGAATGTGTGTCAAATTAGTGCTCGTGGCAATTCTTAATTTTTGCTTTCAGAAAATCAAATGAAAACCAAACATGCTGTTATATCTTTTTTACTTTGGGAATATGCCTTAGATTAATATGTAGAAACATGTTCAAACAACTCTTGTAGCTCCTTCAGTTTAATCTTATTTTCAAAAAAATTGTCAATATTAGAGATCCTCTTAGATATATGAGGCCATAAATGAGTATAGGTCATATTCTATAATTCAAAACAGATAAATTAAGGACATAAATTTTAATATAATTTTATTTTGATCATAGTGGCTTACATATTGTTGACAATAATATTTTAGGTACATAAAATCAGGGGGGATTCCCATCACCAAATTAAAAATAAATTTTAATTCATTTAAATCCACAACAAAGATAACAGAGAGTAAAAATACCTCTAAACAATATACTTGTAAAAGAAATGCAAATGCTTGGCAGAGTTTTGGAATTTTAGCAGAGCTTACATCTATGATAATTTTATGTTAATCTGCCAATTTATGTCAAATCATCAGCTTTCCTGCTATCTTATAATTCTTAAAACTTAAGTTCCAAAATATTCAGATTATTTGCTTTTGAACAGCTATACTAACTTTTTATCTATTTGAAAAATTAGTGTGCAATGTTTCCGTTAAAATTTTAAAAATCCAAATAAATTGAGCTTCTTTTACATGCTTTAAAAATGACTCAGAAGTAATTTTTTTTCACTTCACTATCATCAGTAATTAAGCAGAAGAGAGTCCTTTAGTAGGAACATGGTATTTTTTTTTTTAAATATGGTTGGGAAATAATAGACTTGGAAATAAGTACTTTTAATTTCAACCTGTGTAACTTATTAAGAATATGACTAGAAAAAATGTTCCAGGGAATTAAAAAAAATAAAAGTTAAACAAACTTTTTAATCACTATTTTACAGTAGGCATTAAGTGTTATTGTATCCAAGCACTTTGAGTTTGTAAAAAAAGTCATCTCTTTTATCTAAGCTGCAGTGTCTACTGTATCTACACTACTGTATATGTAACAATACAAGAAGAATTAGATTCAGAATCCATTTGGCAGTGATAAAGGGAAAAAAATGCTGAAATGTTATTGATTCCCTCTTGTACAAAACAAACTGACTCAACTCTATTTTTCCTGACATAACACTGAGGTTTTATTTAGCTATTACAAAATATTGGCAAATGTTAGGCTATATATCTTTTCTAAAAAAGATATCATTAAACCCTTCCCAGAGAGGGGGAGAGTGTCCTACTGGATTTACAGAAATGCTGCAGCTCCTGACAAGGTGAGGTTAGCCCCAAGAGGAATATTGCTTGCAAAAGTTTTTGATGCGGAGATATTTAGCCTTAGGAGACACCTTAAACCTGTCACTAGCTGCTGAGCTTCTGTCAGTGTTTATAACCTTCTATGTCAAAGTCACAGCCTCAGTTGCTACCCTTTCCCAAACCTATCTAAAGCATTTTTCCCATTTCCATTTCCTCTCCGGATTAATTTAAAATTTACTCCAAACTAGGCTTTTTCCAGGATTTTCCACATCTGCGAACTATCTACAAACATCAGGACACCTACCTCAGCAAGCTTTTCTTCCTGTCCTTCTTACCATCTTTATTAACTTTCCCTTGACCCAGTTTTGTTTTTTTTTTTCTTTGCAAGCTCTCATCAGAACTACAGCTATAACAAGCAACCTGGTGCAGCGAGGACAGTGGGAGGTGGTGTGGTCTAAGGGCTTAAGGTAGGAGTGAGTGAACCAATAGGGTTCAAATGTTCAAGCTTTGGGGTGTGGGAGCAGCAACATTCTTAAACCTTAGAAGCAACCATCATGTCAAAAAAAAAAAAAAAGGCAAAATAAAGGGGTGGGGAAAAGCTTCAATTGTCCTTGAAACCATCATGATTTTAAAAACCACACATCCCCAGGAATACAGAAGTATTCTCAAAGGCCTCCCTCAAAAAAAAAAAATTGCTTAGCAAACCACTTCTCAGTTATGAACTACTGAAGTTATGTAAGTCAACTTCTTCCCTGGTGAAAGGAACCTAACAAACTGCCCATACCATGGAGGAAGGAACTATACATACTTACACACACACACACACACACACACACACACACACACACACACACACACACACACACTTGTTTCACACAGTGTCAGAAAAAAAAATTACAATCCACTCGAAAGACAGCAGAAAAACCAGAGTAGCTCGATGGACTTACTGAAGCAGCCTCTCCAATCCTCCTTGGAAACCCTGAGGAGTCTTCTCTTTTCGTTCCGACCAGTCCCAGAATTGTCTTTCTATTCCACACAGGCCCAGAATAAACTGCAAGAAAGGACAAGCACATGCACAGCCGCCCGTCGGGGCTTTTGCCTTGGTGTTAACGGGGAGCTTCAGGTTCTGTGTCTGCCGCTTTGCAAAAGTGGGATCTTCTCTTTCTTTCTTTCTTTTCCGAAAGGAGGGTGCAAAAGACAGTAGAAACCAGGGGAGGGGTGGTATTCCGAAAGCTTGCTGGGGGTCCCGCAAATTAGTCGCCAGGCAAAGTACCTGCACTCTCCCCGCCTAGGCTGCCTGGCAGCGCTGGCGCGCGAGGGGAGGAGGCAGAAGAAGAGAAGGAGGAGCAGCAGAAGCAGCAGCAGCTGCAGCTGCAGCAGCAGCAGCGGCAGGAGGGCTCGGGCTGGGAGGGGAGCACTGGGTGGGGAAACCGGCCGGGGAGCCGCCGGTGCAGAAGCCGCCGCCGAGTCCGGGCTGGGAGGCGAAGCTGTCAGCGAGCGGCGCTGCCCCACGCGCTCGGGCCGCGGGCTTCGGGTGCGGCGGGGCGGGGAGCAGAGCTGCCGAGCATCTCTCTTGGCCCGCTCCCGCACTCGCTCGCTGGCTCGCGCTCCCTCTGCCTTCCGCTCGCTGGCTGGCACACACCCGGGTGCACACACCCCACGTCTCCAGTAGCAGCCGCTCCGCCGCCCGCCCGCCCGCACTCACCTGCATTTCCTTAACGAGCCACTTGATGGCTGCCAGCGGCGCGAGCCCGGCTGGGTCGGGTGTGAGCCTGGGCGGGCGGGCGGGCAGGACAGCGGAACCCGCAGGGCGGAGCGCCCGCCCGGGAGGCAAACCCGTGGCTTGCAGTCCGGGAGGGAGATGGGGACGCCCTGGCAGTGCCCTCTTGGAATTGCCTGACACGCACTAGGCTGCTCCGGGGACCCAGAGACCTGGGCCATGATCCCCAGGCTCTGGGATGAGGCGGTGGGTGGTATGGGGCGCGATGGACCAGTCCTACACGGGCTGTTTCTAGACCACTGAAGCCCGGGAAGGAAGACTTTGGTCCAAGTGTGGATTCCTGGTGGTGCTGCTCCCAGGTGTTCCGTGCTTTCAGGATTGTTGTGGTGTTTAACGGTTTTACTTTTTTTTGGAAGGAAGCTGGCGGTAAGGGTTAGAGAGGGGATGGTTTGGAGATGGAAGGGATTAAGATTTGACTGGCAAAAGATTGTCTCAATAGAACCTACTTGAAGGAGGCTCGGGGAGCGGGAGTGAAGGCGAATTGTCGGCGGAGTAACGTGGCTTCTATTTCTTGGGTGCTAAATGAAATTTGTTCCTTGGGGCGCTGGGCAGTCTTTCTGGTTATGAAAAAGAGAGGGTTGTCTGTTATTGTGGTAGTGGAGAAGGATGAAACCTGTCAAAGAGTTGCTGGAAAACATCCCCACTTTTCAAACCCAGAATCTTTGAGGGGCGAGTATTTATTTCCTCACTTGCTTTGGTACCCCCAAAGTTGTGGAGTGGCCAATACCTCTGAGGTGGCGTGCACAGATTCGAGAAACAAGGGGAAAGAAAACTTAGAACCCCGGAAACAAAGAGAGAAATGGGGGTTGGGAGCAGAATATGAGGGTGGGCAGGGTGGAAGAAATCTAGCAGAAAGCTTTTATCTCTTTATGTCATTTATGGCCGATCAGAGCTTACAGCTGTGGTAGCAAATGGTCTCTCTGTTGCTAGAGAGGGAGTGATATCACTAGGCTGATGCTTTGCAAAGAGAAAGCAAATAATAATAATAATTATCCTGTTGCAGTAATGTAACGGGGACCTCCCAGGTGTACTCTGATCAGAGGTGCCCTAAACACTGTGGAAAGCAAAAATTAAAAAGCGAACCATATACTTTCTTTCTAATGTGCGTGATCTCGTACAGAAATGTAACTTTCTCCCAAGGAGACAAAAAGCCTCATCAATGTAAGTGTTATTCCTCCTCCCCCAAGGATCCTTTTACCATTTCTTATCTGCTTAATTTCTTGCCATGCCCCTGTGCTTTTAAGTATCGGTTCTGCTTTTAAATCTAGTCCTTGTCACTGTCTGTACAGCTTCCTTAACTCCACTGAGATCATACTTCCCAGATGGTTCACATGGAGTCAGTCTCACTTAAAGGTATTCTTGAAAAAGACGGGCTCTAACTCACCCGACAAGACTGTACCATGTGTGCAAGTGAGTGTTCTTGTGTAGGTCTATATGTATAATTATGCAAAGCACCTGCCCCCTTATGGTGTTGTCTAGGCAAGATGATGACTAACTCATTCCCCTGCTTGTTTCTCTCCCTTCCTCTCCCTCTGCACAAATACACTCCACTCTTGTCTCTGCTTCTTCCTGCCAGTGTTCAATAATGGTTTTACACGAACTTTCTGTTAGAAAGCCTCTGACTACCACGAACAAGTTGCAGCAGATTGGTAGAAGGGATTCAGGACTCAATGCTGCTGCTATGTTTCCTGTCATCATTCAATCATTACATACACTGGTATACTTAATGCCAAGTGGCAGCAGAAATGATTTCCTCTGGCTCTCCATAATAATATTTACCCTTCCCCCGGAAACAGTTATAATTAATAATAAAAGAAATAATGCATCTTGCAATTATTATACAAGTAGATGGTTGCTGATGTAGTGGTGTTAGTCACCTTTTCTGTGTTAGTGCAAAGACAATGCGACCACTTCTTTCCTGCTTCGAGTGGGTTAAGCAAAACATTTGGCCCTTTTACTGTATTCTCTTTTCCATCTTTCCCTTGACAATAGTTTGTGTATTTTAAATAAAGATTTCATCTGCCAACCCGCAGGAAGCTTTTAACAAGATGCAGCTGAGCGTGTCGATAGCTTATATCTTTTTACTGCTGTATGAGAGTGTTCAGCAACTTGAAACTCATCTCAACTCTAGCTTAGAGCTGGCAGCTCACAGAGACAGTGCTCCCTGGGGCTGATTTATTCTTGCTGCTGGACAATTTTTGGTGCATCTGAGAAGACAGGATAGTTTATACATTTGGGCAATCTGAAATATACACAACACCATCCCTGCTAACCCTATCTCATTAATAGAACCACTGAAATCTCTGTGATTATCTTTTGTTGTGATTTTACTCAGGAATCACTTGAGCTGGATAATTGCACCAAAAGAGTGTAATTAAACCAAAAGTGTTTAATTAAACCAAAATTAAACCAAAACAGTTTAAGGACATTTCATTGTTTAACTGCCTCTCAGTACCTTCAGTGATATTATAGTTTTCTTAAGAACTAGTAAACTACCAACTTAAATTTTTGTTTAAGGGGGGATTTCTTTAAATATATCATTGTTAATAAACCAGTTTTTAAAATAGCCTTAGAAAATGTCAGTTAGATATGACAAGGAAGGGAAAAGTGTACAAAATATGGTAATGCAAAATGTACTATCAAAATCTAAGATGACTATGATCATGAATGCCAATCATTAGGAATTGTTCCTTTTTAGGTTCCCTTTATTTTGTCATGTCTGTCCCTTTTTTTAAACAAAGGTTATATAAATGTTGTATTTAGGAATAGATGTTTTTAGGAGTCTATTATATACATCAAATAAGTTTTAAAATTTACTTTTGTGTTTTAAGAAAATTAATTATGTTCTTATTTCAATTCTAAATAAAATATAATATGCATCCATAGCAACTTTGTCTATAATAATAAAAATAGTAATTTGTTGTTGTAATATGCCCATTAATACTTAACAGTATTAGGTGACACTTTAAAAATTATAAAAAACTGTTAAAGAATAGAAAATAAGGGAGAGAAATTAATAACATAATAATGGAACTGGGAATAAAAGATTGAAATTTTGAAGCCACATGATGAGTAAACTTTATTTGTAAGTTTTTGATTTCTCACATACTCCATTTTATTTTATTTTATCTTCAGAATTAGAGAAACAAACTATGTTTTGTGGTACTTTCTTCTCCAAATTTTCCAAAAATCTAAAATTAGTAAACAAAAACTTAAACTATAAGCATAAGTTACAAGTAGAAATAAATTGATATTGAATATTGAGTGAGAAATCAGGAAATCATTTAATGGGTCACCCTATTCATACTCTTCATATGAGATAAGAATTAGCCTCTATTACTTTCATTTTGGTCAATTTAGGCAGAGTTATAATTGACTAATTGGTCCTAATTTGCCTAATTTGATAGATGCTTTGTTACCAAGAATCTTACTGAGGAAAGATTATAACCAATTAAAATGACTTGTCTATACCTAATTAAAGGAGTCTTTTTTTTTTTTTTTTTTGGGAAGAGATGATAATATTATTTATGATTTCCTTAAATACAGGATGTCACAGAGACAAAGAAATGATAATAAATGGCATATACATCTGTATAAATCTTCTGCAAAACACTAGTGTTTTTCTTCTTCTTTTTTTTTTTTTTTTTTTTAATTTTTTTTTTATTTAAACACCTTGATTACATACATGATTGTGTTTGGGTTTCAGTCATAAAAGGAACACCACCCATCACCAGTGCAACATTCCCATCACCCAAGTCCCAAATCACCCTCCTCCCCACCCAACCCCCGCCTGTACCCTAAACAGGCTCTACATTTCCCTCATACATTCTCAATATTAGGAAAGTTCAAAATGTAGTTATTTCTCTAACTAAACTCATCACTCTTTGTGGTGAGCTTCCTGAGGTGAGCTGGAACTTCCAGCTCTTTTCTCTTTTGTGTCTGAAAATTATTATTACAAGGGTGTCTTTCATTTTTCTTAAAACCCATAGATGAGTGAGACCATTCTGCGTTTTTCTCTCTCTCTCTGACTTATTTCACTCAGCATAATAGATTCCATGTACATCCATGTATAGGAAAATTTCATGACTTCATCTCTCCTGACAGCTGCATAATATTCCATTGTGTATATGTACCACAGTTTCTTTAGCCATTCATCTGTTGAAGGGCATCTTGGTTGTTTCCAGAGTCTTGCTATGGTAAATAGAGCTGCAATGAATATAGGTGTAAGGAAGGGGTTTTTGTATTGTATTTTTGTGTTCCTAGGGTATATTCCTAGGAGTGGTATAGCTGGATCGTATGGGAGCTCGA